>NC_136495.1:83041947-83161947 GCF_053919585.1 Euprymna scolopes
TAAACTCCTATGGTATTACTGGACGAATGCTTAGCACAATTAGATCCTTCTTAAATGAGAGAAGAATCCAGGTTGTCCTCAATGGGCGCACGTCCAAAAAAATGATACAAATGTGGATGTACCTCAGGGATCGATCCTTGGACCTTTATTATTTCTGATATTCATAAATGACTTACCTGATAAAATTGTCTCTGAGATGAATATATTTGCCGATGACACCACGCTCTATAGCAGTCACGTGGGGAAAACTAATGAGCACATATCTAAATAAATGGCCGAAACCCTAGAGGAAGACCTTCAGTCTGTATTAGAATGAGGTAAAAAATGGATGGTAACGTTAAACACTGCCAAAACAAAGCTCGTTTCCTTTAATAATTACATGAAACCTTACAAATCACTAATAGCTATGGCTAGAGGTACTTTACCTGAGAGCACTTCGTTCAATCTCCTTGGTTTAACGTTACCAGGGAACATGAGTTGGAATAAATACATTGAGATCATTGCTAAGGCTTCTGCAAAGAAGGCGGGCTCTCTCTATCGTGCTAGAAAGGTACTTACACCTGAAAGTATCATGTACCTCTACAAAGCCACCATTCGCCCATTTATGGAGTACAGATGCCATAATAGTTCACAAGAGTGAAAGATCCTGTCAGATCGAAGATTTCGTCGTTACAGGGTGAATATAAGGAAATGGACAAGCGGATTAAACATACAGAACTGACCAGAGAGCTTAAAGAAATTTAGAAGATGAAGAAAGCTCAAACTAATAATAGTAAGAAACAATTTAAAAAGAGAATAGAAGAGATTGGAAGAGATAACGGTTAACAATAATAAAAAACGGTTGAAATATTAAGGAACCCCTTGAATACAAAGGACATGGGCTACAAACCATGATTGGCCACATAGAAAGTGCAACAGAAGTAAAATCAAAGAATAGACGAAGATCACATGAATCAAAGAAAACGGAAATCAGATAATTGTAAACACGTCCCACCGAAAAGAATTGTAGTTTCGACATCAACTATCACATACATGAAGGGTCAAGGAGGACAGAAAGACGAGGAGAGAACGCACTAATCAGATCGCCACCGAATGGGTGCGACGCCACCTGGAAACTTGAGGACGCTTATTGCCACCCAATTTCCAGTAAATGCCAATGATCAGTGCTAGAGAGGAATCAATAGTAAACGACTGTTGCGATAACGCAAATTCATTTGCAAAGATTATCGCAAGAGGTAAAGAATACTGGATATCTGGTGAGAATTGTTGTCATCCAGATTCCAAGGAACACCGCAGACTGTCGTTAGTGAATCTCTGCTGATGACCTGTGTGAGAACTCTTAGTGAATAATAATAATAATAATAATAATAATAATAATAATAATAATAATAATAATAATAATAATAATAATAATAATAGACGCCTTTAATCCAAAATTATGGAAAGCATAATGCTTATTCATTGGTTGCAATAATATTCATATCAAAAAATAAAATTACGCCAGTAATTTTATTTTTCAAAAGTATTTATGATTGTAATTTCTGATGAGATAAAGAATTACACACTGTATACTTTTATGTAGAGTGGATGACTTCTTTCCGATTTTATTTCTGTCGTGTGGATTGTTTAACTTGGTGCTTGCTTTCTAGAATCCCTCTTCACCGCATGAAATGATATGACGCCTATAAAAAGGTATGCTTTAAATCGCTAACTTTTATACTAATTTAGATACAAATACACATTTTTTTATTACAAAGCGGAGAATGGTTACAAAACTATTTTGTTTCTATCACAAGTAGCAGCCCAATAAAATATGATTCTTATAACTGACGTATTTCGATATTCTTCTTTCTTCATGAAACCAGCATACGATTTAAAAGATTAATCTCAAGTTCGAAGTTTTTCTCATTTCTCACTTCTATAGCATCACTGTTTTTTTAAATAAATCATTTTGATATACGTGTAAAGAAAACCCATATCAGATAACTGTCTAATTTCAATGACTTCTTTTTAATTACTGTTATTAATTTGTAATTTTGTTGTCTTAGTTTTTCTTTATATCCGACAAAGTTTCAGCGATATTAACGAAGTAATTTAATTAATTAATAGAATAAATTACAAAAACTTTTCTTAAAATCTACAGGGATACTATTTGAATAAATATAACCCAAAGGAGGTAATTTCAATGAACAAAAATTAATTTTTTTTTCACAATATAGCTGAGAAAGTGATCTATAAACTGTAATAATTGTTTGAAATTTTACCGGAAAATGAGTGAGCAATGAATCTTTAAAGCAGTTCTAAATCACTAAACCTACCACTTAACCATATATTCAAATACTACCGTCTTTGAATGATATATATATATATATATATATATATATATATATATATATATATATATATATATATATATATATAATGTGTCTGTATGTCTGTGCATGTGTCAGTGTGTGTGTCTGTCTGTGTACATTTCTCTACGCAATAAATCTGTCAATTTTTAGTCTGCAGACTCGAAATTTGATATACAGGGTACTGAGATTTGGAAAAATCTATGTGATCAGGTTTCGGCCAGAAATGTGGCTGTTAAGGGGTCAAAGTTCAACGATTTGACCTTTGAGAACTCTACCAAACTCCTCCCACAATTTTGGGTCTAAACACTTAAAATTTTAGATATAGATTCCTAGGAAATGGATCTAACTTAATAACCTGATTTGAGTCCAAAACAATAAACGTTAAGGAGTCAATATAGGGGTCAAATTTTAAAGAATTGACCGTTTTTTTTTTGCTCAGCATACACATCCAAACACCCCAGGAAACGCCGGGCACCCATGCTAGTATATCTATAAAAGTGAACGTGTCTGTGTGTGTCTGCGTGAGTGTGTCTGTGTACATTTTCCTACGCAAAAACTCTATTAATTTTTAGTCTACAGACTCGAAATTTGATATACAGGGTACTGAGATTTGGAAACACCTTTGTAATCCGTTTTCCACCAGACGTTTGGCTGTTCAGGGATCAAAGTTCAACGATTTGGTCTTTGAAAACTCTACCAAACTCCTCCGAAAATTTGGGTCTAAACACTTGAAATTTTAGATATAGGTTCCTTGGACATTGATCTAACATAATGACTTGATTTGAGCCCAAAACACTAAATGTTAAGGGATCATAATAGGGGTCAAATCTGTGTACATTTCCCTACGCAATAACTCTGTCAATTTTTAGACTACGGACTCGAAATTTGATATACAGGGTACTGACATTGTGGAAAATCTGTGATCAGGTTTCGGCCAAAAATTAAGCTGTTAAGGGGTCAAATTCAACAATTTGTCCTTTGAGAACTCTACCAAACTCTTTAGAAAATCTTGGGTCCAAACACTTAAATTTTTAGATATAGGTTCCTTGGATGGATCTAACTTAATAACTTGATTTGAGCCCAAAACAATAAATGTTAAGGGGTCATAATAGAGGTCAAATTTAAAAAAAAAAATCACCGTTTTTTTTTTGTTTTTTTTTTGCTCAGCATACACCTCCAAACACCCGGGACCCATGCTAATATATTTATAAAAGTGAGCGTGTCTGTGTGTCTGTGTGTGTATGTCTGTGTGTCTGTCTGTGTACATTTACCTACGCAATAAATCTGTCAATTTTTAGTCTATAGACTCGAAATTTGATATACATGGTACATGAGATTTGGAAAAATCTATGTGATCAGGTTTTTGCCAGAAATGTGGCTGTTAAGGGGTCAAAGTTTAACGATTTGACCTTTGAGAACTCTACCAAACTCCTCCCACAATTTTGGGTCTAAACACTTGAAATTTTAGATATAGATTCCTTGGACATGGATCTAACTTAATAACTTGATTTGAGCCAAAAACACTAAATGTTAAGGGGTCATAATAGGGGTCACATTTTAAAAAAATTGACCCTTTTTTTTGTTTCTTTTCTTTTTGCTCAGATAAACCTCCAAACACCCGGGCAACGCCGGGCATCCATGCTAGTATATATATATTTGTATGTGTGTGTGTATGTGCGCGCGTGTTGTTTGGGCATGCGAGCACGTTTCCGTTTACAATGTTTTAAACGTTCAAAATGAGTATAGGAAATGGGGTTCAATTAAACAATAAAATGTTATTTATTCAAACATTGTCATGCATTTTACTACATTTACTAGCTTTATAAGATCTGGTTTTATTGTTCTTATGAAGCTTTCAAAAGTTATATATATAAATACTTAATTTACTCACATAAAATTAATATACGAAAGTATAGATTTATGCGTAAACTTTAAGTATTTACTTCAAAAGTGCTCAATATGTAGGTAGAGCTAGTTAGTAAGTTATAAAATGTATATGGCGATTAAGCTACCCTGAATATTCCGCGTTTCATCCACTCTAGGATTCCTCAGGCTGAAGAGTCTTCAGGCTGAAGAGTCCTAGAGTAGATGAAACGCGGAATATTCAGTGTAGCTTAATCGCCATATACATTTTATAACTTACTATATATATATATATATATATATATATATATATATATATATATATATATATATATATATATATATAGTTTCGTGTTCGTCTTGTAACTACAAAAATTAACGAATATATATATGTATGTAAGCGTGTAGATAAATACACACACACATATGTGTGTGTGTGTGTGTGTGTGCGTGTGTTTGTACTTATATATATTTGTGTGTGTAGTGTGAACGCGCAAGCACGTTTTAGGTTGCAATGTTCTTATCGTTAGTGGCTGACAGTCTAACCTTTGACTCTCTTCGTCTGAAATAGATTTTTGTGAACACAAAATGGAGGCCTTGGTTTCGGTAATGATTTTACTTTTTTTAAAATTTCTTTTTATTGCCTTATCTGTTTTCATTTTCTTATTTAAAAAAATTTTTTTTCTTCTTTCATTCCGATTTTTCTTTCTCTTTTCTTCGATCTTTCTTTTCTATATTTCGTCGATAATTTGTCTTTTCTCCATTTTTCTCTTTCCATATTTATCTTTCATTCCTTTTCAGTCATTTTATATTTTCACTGTATTAGTTAATGTTTTGTTCCTCTTAGTCATTTGTGTTTTTTTTATGTCCTTAATTTTTATTACGGTTTCATCTATTTTATGCTTCCTCTATGTTGATTTACTTTTCGTTTTTATGTCATTATTTCCCTCTTCCTATCTATTCGTTTGTTTTGTTTCGAATATTTTCTTTTTTACTACATCTTTATTTTTTAAATTTCTATCTCAATTTGTTTGTCTTTCTTCATTTATCTTTATACTGGTTTTCTTTATTCCTTTACCTGTTTTTTTTTTGAATTTGTTACTAGCATGGGCGATCGGCGTTGCCCGGGTGTTTGGAGGTGTATGCTGAGCAAAATAAAAAAAAATAAACAAACGGTAAATTTTTCAAAATTTGACCCCTATTATGACCCCTTAACATTTAGTGTTTTGGGCTCAAATCAAGTTATTAAGTTAGATCAATGTCCAAGGAACCTATATCTAAAATTTCAAGTGTTTATACCCAAAATTGTGGGAGGAGTTTGGTAGAGTTCTCAAAGGTCAAATCGTTGAACTTTGACCCCTTAACAGTCACATTTCTGGCCGAAACCTGATCACATAGATATTTACCAAATCTCAGTACCCTGTATATCAAATTTCGAGTCTGCAGACTAAAAATTGACAGATTTATTGCGTAGGGAAATGTACACAGGTAGACACACATACACGTTCACTTTTATAGATATATAGACTTTTCTTTACATATGCTCCCCTTCTCGACCCTCTTCTTCAAAGAATGTATAAAACAGGTGCGTGACTAAAACGTTAAGTTTTCTTTCTTTTCCGTTTCCTTTCCGATATCAAGATATCTTACTATATCTAACTTTTCATGACATCTTAATCAGTTTCAGAGAGGACGAATTTACGAGCGATAGAGAGCCAAGCCGAACAGATGGACTCAGCCTGTGCGGATATTTGATGTCTGCAAAAAACGTGCAACGATTTACTTAGTGAAATAATAACTTTAAAATAAAAGAAAAAAAAGGAGGAATTTTGCAAACAATGTATTTTATTTTATTTACATTCTTCATTCGAACTATTACACTCATTTACCTTGATATTCATATTTGTACGACGTTTCAATCGATGTGTTCTCTAGCCTTCTTCACCGTTATGCTTCATTTATAGTGATTTTTTACGCATTTTTTAAAAAAATAATAGTTGTTGACATTTTGTGTGCGTGATTTTATTTGGACAATGATCCACACGCATGAACAGTAACACGGAATAAAACGTCTCAGGAGACACAAAATACAAACGTTGCTGAGTAAAGTAGTAGGTAAATAATGATAACATCAATCTTAATGGAAATAATGAAAACTGTTAAATACTTATTTCTGATGAGTTAATTGTTTCTACAACAGATTCATGTTCGAGTGGTTATAAAAATCAGAATTTCATCATTCGTGAAATGTTTTTATTGGCTATTTAACACAACAACCAAAAAGCAAAATGTAGTGAGAAACTCAACCTGCTACGTGAACCCTCCTCTATCATTTTGCTGCCCCTGAAATCATAAGTTTTGACCTAATGTTTATAAGGCAACCTCGTTTAATCAGCAGTTACTACAAAGTTATGCAGGAAAATCATGTTGATTTGACTGATCAAAACTCAAAATCATTTATTTTGATTTCACAAACAAATACTGGCGCTCTTTGACTTACTTTTTTAAACTACGACAATCAATAATTTTCAATTAATGATTGTATGAATTTTCTTTGTTATTCGTTTATATTTCTTTTTAGGCAATGAATATTTATACATTTATATACGTGTTTTAGTGCACCACCTGATAAGCACAACCATCTAAGTACTGAACAGGCTCAACGTGGCTCAATTTCGCTGCTGATTATGACCGTATGATTTGTAAAAAAAGTATACAATTTTTAGCTTATGTAAAAGATGTAGATATATCTTGTTCGATTTTCGTTGTACATATTGGTCATTAGCAAAAATATTGGTCATTAGCAAAAATATTGGTCATTAGCAAAAATATTGGTCATTAGCAAAAATATTGGTCATTAGCATGAATAAGTTGAAGAGAAGTATGGAAGCTTCCCCCCTCATTTACGCCTTCCTTTTCTTATCTAAAAAAGTAGACTATAAACCGTGAAACATTTATGTACTCTGGAAATCAAAATAACAAATAACACCGGCAAACCGACGAGTCAGTTACACTGTGCATGTCAATGCCTCAATACTTATGGCCACTGTTATTCAACACACACACACACACACACGCACACACACACACACACACACACGCATACACACACATGTGTGTGTTGAAATTTAAGATAAAATAAAATAAATATAGGTACACACAAATTTATTTGTCTGTCCAACAAGGGAAAAGCATTATATAGAAAGAAGGGGATACAAACGCTCTTTAAATCTAGTCATTTCGAAGCCTAATGCTTCTCGTCAGAAGAGGGAGAATAGAGCTAGGTTACAGATATAGGGGAATGTGACATCTAAATAAAATAAATTAGGATGGAAATCTAAAATAAAATAGAATAGTGGTGATTAAAATGGAGTGAAATTCTAATAGAATAACGAATGAGCTAAAGAAGTGTAGAAAATGGAGAAAAATATCAACACAAAATTTGATAATGAAAAAAATATTAGGTTGTCCTAAAAGTTCGTAAACAGTTGAATTTTTATGCAATTTTTGATTGTTGGTTTTTGAGTTTATATTGTTATAGGGATCTTCATCTTTCTATTCCAGATTGCAAAATTGATAAAAATGAGTTGTTAGTTTTGATTCGTTACTCCTCGAAGCGAGGTCCTTCAACTAGGGAAGACACAGGAGAGATTTTGCCTCCGAAGATGAAGAAATAATTTCATTTGCGACGCTTTCAAAATGGTACAAGCGTTTAGATTTTGGTGACGTGAGTCTCGAAGATTAGTCTCGTTCGGCCATTAAAGTTGGATGATGGAGACTTGCAAATTTGGACATTGCGTTTCCATCGAGAACTCGAGAAATGGCTGATGAGCATGGAGTTGGCAAATCGACAATTCAACAACACTTGAATCAACTTGATTTTGTTCACAACAGTCGCGCCAAGATCCGCACCAACTCACCGAAGCACGAGCCAACAGATAAGTTGAAATTTACTGTCAATCGCTCAGCGTACCATTTTTGGAAGCGCTTTACCGTCAATTGCTCAGCGTACCGTTTTTGGAAGCGCATCGTGACATTGGACGAGAAATAAATTAATCTGGTCTAACAAAATAAAGACGGGTTGTAAAAATGTAAAAAAATTAAAGATGGGTTAAAGAAGGTCAAGAGACGTCGTAGATTCCAAAACAAGATCGATTTGACAAGAAAGTCATGTTATGCATTTGGTGAAACTATGAAGGAATCATGCATTTTGTGGCAGTGACAGAAAAAATAAATAGGTAAAAATAAAAAAAATAGAAAAAGGAAAAGGCAAAAACAAAAACAAGATAAGGATATTGGTAAAGAAATCATAAAAAATGTTTATCTCCACTATTAGGAAAAGAGTATGCTGTGTTCATACCTTTTCTTATACAGTCATGATTCGCTGAGAAGAGAATGAGAGAGGGGAGATGTGTTATGATAAAGGGATACGTTACGGGATAGGGTGTGTGACAGATATGAGGGAATAGAAAAATTAGTAATATCTCAACATATCCGGGCGGAAATCTTGCAAGTAGGAATTATAGGGGATAAGGGATATATTAGTTGTTATTTAAATGCGAGCTATGGATGGCGACATTATCGGGTGTTTCTAAGTTTGGGCTTAGAGGTTATTAAAGTGGAAAATTGGTAAATGGGGATGGTATCGGATGACAAGTGAATAGGCGGAGAGATACCAATAAATCTAAAATTCACTACTGTCTTAATTCAATAGGAGCTTATTTTAGGGGTTAGCAACATGAAGCAGGATTCAAGGCCCAGTGCTCTTATAGAGTGATCAGAGTGAAAAAAGAGAGGGTTAAGGCGTAGCAATGGTAATGCACACATTTGACGATGATAAATAAAATATGTCAGTTGAAGCTAAATTGATTTAAAATTAAGTTAATTAGGTTCTGATCAGATTAAGTCAATCAATGTTCGTATGTTGAAATGATAAAATTCAGGGTTCTACAGAGAGAAGGTATGTGCAGATAGACGTGAAAAGGCTTGAAGAGGTGAGGGGTAATGTTTTATGCTTATAGATAAGGTATGAGTAAACATAAATAAGCCTACTAGCGGGTTAAAGGTCCAGATGATTCGGTGAGATTTTAGAGGGTGTAAAAAAAGGTTTAAAAAATTTACGAAGGAGTTTGGTAGAGTATGCAGAGCTCAACCCTTTCAATTTTTACATCTTGGCAACCAAATTTTCACCTAAAAACTGATAAAAAAGCTTGCTGCATTTCTGAATACCCTTTATGTAAAATTTCAAATGTTTAGACCCCTAATTGGCTGAATAGTTTGCTAGACACCGCAAAAATCAAATCTTTTGAACTTTGACCCTTTGGCAGCTCAAATTTTCGACCCAATTCGATTAAAAAGCTAGCCCTATCTCTAAATACCCTTTATATAAAATTCCAAATGTTTAGACCAGAAATTAGTAATTTAGTAGAGGCCGCAGAGGTCAACATTTTAAAAACTTTGAACCTAATTTTAACCACTTTACATGTGTCTTTTGGGGGTTCATACCAAATTAAAAAAGTTTGATCCATGTCCAAGTACCCTTCATTTAAAATTACAAATGTTTAGACCAAAATTAGCAGAAGAGTTTGGTAGAGTTTTAAAGGTCAAATCGTTGAACTCTAACCCCTTGATATCGAAATTTCTGACAGAAAACTGATTAAAAAGATTTTTCCAAATCTCAATACTCATTAGGTCAAATCTCGAGTCTCTAGACTGAAAATTGACAGAGTACTTTGATAGGGAAATGCACACATACAGACACACACAGACAGCCATTTTTACTTTTATAAATATATATATATATATATATATATATATATATATATATATATATATATATATATATATATATATATATACTAGCAATTCCGCCCGGTTTTGCTCAGGCCGTATGTACTCTTCATAACTTTCTGTGCATATGTATATATTAAAAAGTGTGATTATATACAGTAATGCCTTTCTATATAATATGCTTCCTTAACTTCCATAGAGAAAAGTTGTTAGAGACCGCAGAGGACAAATTTTCTTTTACTTTGACCCTAATTTTGACCCCTTAACACTTATTGTTTTGGGCCGAAATCGAATAAAAATTTCTGACCCATATCTAAGTAACCTGTATCTATAATTTCAAGTGTTTAGACCCAAAACTGGCAGAGGAGTTTAGTAGAATCTGCAAAGATCAACTCTTTCAACTTTGACCTCTTGGCAGTCAATTTTTCGCCCCAAAACTGATTAAAAAGCTTCCCGGAAGTCTGAATACCCTTTATGTAAAATTGCAAATGTTTATACCCAAAATAGGACTCTGATGTAAAAACAAACGAACTCTTTCCTGTGATATACAGAAAAGTTAACACAACAGAAAATTATATAAATTATTTTAAATATTTGTTGTACATTACCCGCCGTAGGTAAGGAAAATTTTTCCATATACGCGCTGTAAATTTCCTGTCCTATGGAAGTTATAATTATTTCATACATATGCTGTGTAATACCCGTCCTAGGTAAACTATTCTTTTGCTCGAGATAGCAAATGATACATAGACATAAAAATTCTTCTATCCTAGGAATAACAGGAATGTTCAAAATCAACTTCATTTTTCTCATTGTCTTATACAGTCCTCAGCAACACCGGGTGGTCTTGCTCGTATTATATAAAAGTAACAAGCTTGTTGAGCAGACTTAAGTTCTAGCGTTACAAGAACACTATACAGAGATAAATTAACTAACGCTTATCACTCACCGAATTTATCCTTGTAACAATAGTTACACACACGCGCGCATTATACCAACATAGCAACTACACAATTACAAAGATAACGAATGCTAACGCACGTAATGTGAGAATTTTGAATTGGTTGACTTGCCGAGGGTAGGTCAGTGGGAAGAAAGGGGTGCTGGTAGCTGTGACCAACACGGCCGGTGGTCCGTTAATCAAAGAACCTGAGTGCCTATTCCTTACAAGTTAAATAGACATTCCAGTCACGCGTGAATCTCGTTGACTGAGAGTTGGAGTAGATAAAAACGGGTGGCCGCTCTGCTGTTCTTGTAGTAGTTGTTGTAGTCTTTTAGACAAATTACACTTCGACCATCGTTACCCATTTGTTACTTTTACAAGGAAAGGCTACTTGTAAGCAACGTCGACATTTCGTTGCAAGACTTAAACCGTCTTTTCTTCCCCTCCCCCCCTACACGTCGGTATGCTAATTCCGACACTTTGCAACGAAATTAATGAGTAAGGACTTTATTTCTATTTAAATGACTGTCATTTATTTTTGTGTGCATAAATATCCGCGTCAGTAACGCACGTGGTTTTATAAAACAGTAATGGCCGTAATCTAATGAAACAAAGTGTAACTGATTCTTTTCCGTTTTTAAATACATACATTGAAACGAAATTGATTTCTCCTCTTTGGAGTTGGATTATTCTAGTGTTCAACGGAATTTATAACATGGGTGATTCAATCTCAATGGAGGACCTGAAGCTGAAACAAGAACTAACTACCCTGGAAGGGTTAGAAAAGGAAGAGAAGAGTTCTGAAGAAGTGCTTTCTCTATTTAAGGGAGAAATAGAGGACTGTTTGGAAGAGCTTGAGGGTGTATCCTTTGGCATGCAGGAACACTTAGCTGCAAGAGGAGAAGCAGAAGCATTGGCAAGCTTAAGTTTAGCTTCGTTCCGCTTTAAATATGGAACGAGACAGCGTTTAAGTTCTCTGCGGAAAGCTGACAAGAGCGAACACCCAGCAGTTACCTCGATGGAAGATATTGACTCAACCTCTAGTCATGGCAACCCGGTTACTCCAGAAAATGAGAGATCGCCACCCTTCAAACCAACAGCCCATTCGTCATTTTCTGTGGGGCCATTTAAAATAAAGTTGAAGGGACCACGCTTTGATGGGAAGGACTTCGACACCAAAAAAGGAGCTTCAAGGACTTCTTGACAAAGTTCGAAAATTGTGCCAGGTCTATAACATCAAACACGGAAAGACTATATTTTTTAGGTGCTCCTTGGAAGGTAGGGCCCTCCAACTTATAAATCATCTCTACCCCTCTGAAGATAGTTACACTATGACCCTTAAGCTATTAAAGGACCAATATTTGGACGAGGAGGAGATAAGAGGTAAAATAATTAAGGAAATATTAAATTTCCAGTTAGATAATCCCAAAGGGTTAATACATTTTATGATAAAGACCCAGTCGGATATGTGGGAGCTAAGGGCCTCGTATAGTTGTGACTTATATGACGATAAGTCAGCTGGAGCAATAATAATAGCACAAGTGTTATTTGCGAAATTCCCGCCCGAAGTAAAGGGAGAAATCTTACGAATCTCTGGGACTACCTACCAAACATTGTCCAGACTATTGAAGGAAACACCAAGAATAGTGAAACAAATGCTAGTTGCCAGACAGCCGACCAAGATACTGATGTCCAAACTTATGATTAAGCCAGAGGAGACGATCGAAACCTCGTCTCTTAAAAGTTTTAATACCGAATTGAGATCCGAGATAAGATGCGACTTTTGCAAAAGCAATAAACATTTGTCTGAGGACTGCGGCAACTATACGACCCATGAAGCTAGGATAACCCGGTGTAGAGAGCTGCGTCTTTGTTTTCGGTGCCTAAAGAGATCTCACTTGGGGAATATGTGTCCATTAAGGACATCAAGAAAAATTTGTTGCCATAGTTGCAACTCTAAATGGCACATAACTGTATGTGCTCAACTGTTACGAGTAGTATGCAGGTTGATACGATAATGCTTTACTTTCTCCCATAATTGAACTAATAGTGCAAAGAGGGGATAAAAAAGTGAAGGTAAATTGCCTGTTAGACACTGGCAGTCAAAGAACTTATTTGGATTCTTTAATTTTAAAGAAGCTAAATTGCCTCTCCTTCGCAAAGGATAAAATAATGGAAGTAAAAACCTTTTTAGGAACGAGTCCTAAAACCTTTAAGGATATCTCGTTGGGATTGAATTTGATGCCCGGCAAAACATACTCTTCAGATTCTTGCAACCAAGTTGAACTTGTCTTACAGCCTTGAAGGACTTACTCAGATTCTTGGAAATTTAAAGAATCGCAGACTGGCTGCAAAGTTTAATGCAGAGGAGGATTTGGTTACTATAGATGGGTTACTAGGACTCGACGCAACCCAGTACCTGGAACCTTTTAAGATAGTCCCTTGCATGTATGGAGCAGCATTCGAGACCAAAAAAGGACTAATCCCCTTTGGAAACAGGTGTTCTTTTCTATATAAACACCAGATTAAAAACAAAAAAAGAACACAGATTAATTATGCAGAGGTGTTGTCGAAAACTCCACCACTTCCATCTTCCAAAATCAACTATGTGGTTCACCCAGAGGAATCCTACCCAGACCCTCTGAAAAATTGGTTTGAAGAGAGTAGTGTCCAGCGAGGGTTGGAAAACATGTTCAACCTTGAATCTATTGGATTACCCATTGACGAGAAATTCTCCACCTTGAATGAAGAGAAGGTTAAGCAGTTTAGAGATTCCATCACATACAAAGATGGTCTCTATCATGTACAACTTCAGTGGTATGAAGATAAATTAAAATCGGTACCTTCTAATTACAATGCTGCTATTCGGGTGCTAGAAAAGGTTAATAAGGATCTGGAGAAGAAAAACTTGTATAATCAGTATCTGCAAGTTTTTCAACAACAAGAAGACGAGGGTATTATTGAAGAAATAATTGTGCCTCCCAAACAATTTAAAGACTATATATGGATTCCACATAGGCCAGTGCTAAAACTAACAGACCAGACTACTACCAAGGTGAGACCGGTATTTAATTGTTCTTATAAACATAAGGGCTAAGTATCATTGAACGAAGCAGCATATCCTGGAGTGAACCTGATGAGCGACATGTTAAAATTGATTCCGAACAAACCGATATGTCTTGCTGGCTGACATCAGAAAAACATTTCTGATGATTCGTCTGGCATCGGAAAAGGATCGTAATCAGTTTTGCTTTTTTCTGAAGAAAGGTGAAAAATTACATTGCTACAGGTACAAAACCCTTATTTTTGGCTTCAATACAAGCCCTTTTATTTTAAATTATGTGTTAAAGTTTCATGCAGAGAAATGCCCTTTGGAGGAATGTTCGGAGGCACTGAAATCCAGTTTTTGTGTTGACAACCTAGTGAAAACTGCGAATAATGCAGAAAATCTATCTGATTTGTATATCTCTGCGAGAGAGCGTCTGCAGAAGGGAAATTTTAACTTACAGTCTTGCAATTCCAGCTGTGTAACACTCCAAAAGAAAATGGAGGCAGATGGAACGTTATAAGAATTCGACTCTGGTTGGGAAAAGGTGCTGGAGTATCAATATGACCCTGTCGAAGATTCTATAAGAGTCTCCCCACCATCATGCGACTTGGAGGCATCAACTAAGAGGAAAATATTATCGGAGACCTCAAAGGTATTTGATCCTTTGTCTCTGTATCTACCTGTGACAGTGCGAGGTCGTTTATTGATGAGAGAAATATGGAGCCAAAAACTGAATTGGGATGATATGGTTCCTCAATGTATGAGTTAAGTTTGGAGAACGTTGGCAAAAGATTTATCAGCGTTAAACTCTGTATCTTTCCCCAGGAGGGTTATAAATGAAGGAAAGGATACAAAATTATTCTTTTTCTGTGATGCATCTAAAGCCGCATATGGGTTTGCGGTATATGCCGTATAGGATGGAAATTCATCCTTGGTATTTGCCAAAGCGAAAATGGCTCCTTTGCAGGGAAAATCCCCCCCAACGTTGGAACTTCTAGCAGTATTTTTAGCAATGAAATGCTTCCCTTTTATAAAAGAGTCCCTAAAGGACATTCCCATAAAAGACGTCTATGTAATCACAGATGCTCCGGTAGTTCTGTCCTGGATTTTAGCTGACTTCGTCCAAACGAAAAATGTATTTGTACATAATAGATTGCAGTACATAGCTCAAATGTCTGTGAAAGTTAAATCTGATTTTAACATAACGATAAACTTTCAGGACACTTCAACAGATGACAAACCGGCCGATTACATCACCAGAGGTTTGACTATCAAGAAATTTAAGGAAAAGTTTTCTTTGGGTATGAGGGACCGAAATGGATAAGGCAAGAAGAATCCTCCTGGTGCCATCGTGAGTTGCGTTGCCTTTCTAAAGTTGAAATGGAGCGGATTGGCGCTTCAGTAAATTATGCCACAGAGAATGAAGTGGCTACATCAGAAATAAAATTGGAAAATTCTCCAATTTAAGTAATTTGATCAGCGTAACTTCATTGATATTCAAGTTCATCAACAAGTTAAAAAAGAAGGAGATCGATCCTGAGTTACAAGCAAATGCCTACCTGATCAATACAATGCAAAAATAATCCTTTTCAAGGGAGTTGGACTTTTTGTTGGACCCTAGAGTAAATAGCATGCCTAAACTGGTGAAGAATTTGAATCTCTTTTTGGACCACAAGGGCATTATACGATCGATGGGAAGAATAGGAAAATCGGAATATCACTCATATGAGGTCCAAAATCCTATTTTATTGGGAAAAGAGCATTATCTAACAAGATTGATTATTCAAGAATACCACCAAAGAAGCCAACACTTAGGCTTGGCCACAACATTGAATGAAATACGATTGGCAGGTTATTGGATACCACAAGCTAGACAGGCTGTTAAAAATGTGGTTAGTACTTGTGTGAAATGTAAATGCCGTTTCCTTTTCAATACCAAATTCGACCAACTTACCAGCCCCTCGGGTGAATTTTGTCAGGCCCTATCTACATACCGGTGTGGATTTTACCAGTCATATCTATGTTAAAAGACAAGAAAAAGACTATAAAATGTACATTCTTCTATTTACATGTATGAGTATTAGGGCTGTACATTTGGAACTGGTTCTGGATATGACTGTGAAATCATTTATTCAAGCATTCATTAGGTTCACAAACGCTACACACCTACACACCTTTATTCTGATAATGTTCGCACATTTAACGCTGCTGCCAGAATCATTAACCGGGCGTGATAGCGGACGAATTCAAGGAAAGATTTAGCCCATTTGACTTAAAACATTGCACAATTCCACTGTTTTCACCTTTGTACGGTGGTAGTTGGGAGAGGTCTATCAAGACCATACAATCTTGCTTATATAAAGCAATAGGAAGAGGTAAAGTAGACTATTTTGGTCTACCAAAAATTTTGTCTGATGTGCAAAGGGCAGTAAATAGGCGTCCCCTGCCATATAGGAGCTCTGAGAATGCTGATCTGAATGTCTTAACCCCTAACTCTCTCTTGAATGCGAATGTTGGTCAGGGAATAATTAATGCAGTTGGAAAACCAGGACCTGGAAATGATCGATCCTATTAGTCGAAGTGACTTGATTCAAACCCTGCGTTCCCAGGAAGAAAGCCTGACTAAATTTAGGAAAGTTTGGAATGAGGACTATTTGTTGAGTCTCAGAGAAAGAGCAATGAGCTTGGATGATTGTTCTTTTGAAGATAAAGTAAAACCAGGAGATATAGTGCGCATAAAAAAACCCTCTGAAAACAAGGCCTTTTTGGTTCCTAGGTGAAGTTCTGCAGCTAATCCAAGGAAGTGATGAATTGGTGCGCATGGTGAAGGTGAGGAAAGGGAATGGAGCTATAGACACATACTTTATCAAGCATCTCTTTCCTCTGGAAATCTCTCAACAGCCTGGAGAACCTGACCCGATAGGCATAGAACCATCGAGTTCACAGGATATAAGCCAGGACCCTCAACGAAGAGAGAGTACTATAATTTGGATCTGTCTTAGCTGTAACAGACCTGAGGATACCAAACCTATGATAGCCTGCGATAGATGCAATGACTGGTTTCACTTTAGCTGTGTGGGTCTAACCGAAGCACCACCAGAAGATGAACAATGGTTCTGTCCGACTTGCAACCCTCAAGGAGTTGTAACTGGTAGACCCAGTTTATCAGTAGTCTAAACAAACTGTTTTATTCTTTTAAAAACTTTTTTTCTTTTGTGGGGAATGTGTGAGAATTTTGAATTGGTTGACTTGGCGAGGGTAAGTCGGTGGGGAAGAAAGGAGTGCTGGTAGCTGTGGCCAACACGGCCGGTGGTCCGTTAATCAAAGAACCTGGGTGCCTATTCCTTACAAGTTAAATAGACATTCCAGTCACGCATGAATCTCGTTGACTGATGAAAAGGGATGGCCGCTCTACTGTTCTTGTAGTAGTTGTTGCTGTCTTTTAGACAAATTACACTTCGACCATCGTTACCCATTTGTTACTTTTACAAAGAAAGACTGCTTGTGAGCAACGTCGACATTTCGTTGCAAGACTTAAAACCGTATTTTCTCCTCCCCTACTCGTCAGTATGCTAATTCAAACATATTTAACTAATTCCCAACCGCCATACATGAATCTAAAACGATTAATACAACTAAAAAAATGCCAATTTTTTTGTGTTATTTTTCTATAATGATTATCTATATAAACATTAAAAAAAATGTTTGATGGGATAGTGGTTCGATACTATTATCTGCGTTTATACAGAATATCAAAATAAAGACAAAGCAAAGGGAGAGAACTCATACAATGCATTATACGTTCTATACACTCGACATTTTTTTAGAATCTCCGCAAAGAATCACATTTAAACGAGATTAGGACTAGAATTTGATTACCAACTTGACATGTTGGAACTTTGTAAATATTTGAACTATCCTCGATGCCGACAATGTGAGAAAAAATGGCTTAATGCCGAAAGATGTCAGCGTCAAAAATGTGTTATATTCTGGGTAAATTCTGTTTGTTATAAAACGTCGGTCTTGCTACAATTGTTTACAGAAGAAGTGAAAACAGATTTCAAGGAATAAAAAACGGAAGAATACGTGTCTAATGGCATTAGAAAAACAGCGGATAACATTACAGTAGAGAAAAAACAGTTCTAAATCAAGTTAACTGCAACCGTTTTTGTTGATGGGCGAAAAGATTTAACCGACAAGATTTACATAGTTCTGCCCTGTTTTCTGTTTTCTTGATGAAATAGACTGGTTGGTTGGTCGTTGTTTCTCTATGACTCATATTGCGAATATGAGCTGTTCAGAATAGAACGACCCATCTTATGTACAAAACCAACAATAAAGACGCAAATAAAGTAAATAAAGGAAACGGTTTATTTAAAATACACAAGGCTAAATGGTTGTTTAAAGTTGAAGCATTGTCATTAATGTGTTAATTGTTCTGAGGAATGTGATAAGATAATGCGTGGCGTAGAAAGATAAGCAGTACTCTGCCTCCACGTCTTTTTAGACGGAGCTCAAAATAAGACTTATAGAGGATAGAATCTATCCTTATACGGGGAGACGGAATCTCAAATATGACATGCTAGTTGAATAAAGAACTAGGAGTCATTTCTAGACAAACTTACAATGAAAATATTCTTCTACTGTATCGCTCTGTGTCTTAACGAAACACCGATAAACTGCTTTTACTATTACAGATAAAAAGAAAAAGAAAATGTTTCTTTTATTATAAGAGAAATTAAAACCATGTCAATTAAAAAGTAATTAATTTCTACTCAAACGTGATACTACAATCAAGAAATGCATTTACTATATCGGTATTCTGCAAAGAAACGATGATAGACTGAATGCAAAGAAATAAAATTCAGACAGTTTTGATTGGTTGAATATATTTCTCTCTCTCCCTCCCCTCTCTCTCTGTCTGTCTGTCTGTCTGTCTGTCTCTCTCTCTCTCTCTATATATATATATATATACATATGTACATATATACATATATATATACATATATATATATATATATATATATATATATATATATATATATATATATATATATATATATATACTAGAAGTTCCGCCCAGCTTTGCTCGGGCCCTATATACTGTTCATAACTTGATGTGCATATGTATATATTAAAAATTGTGAATATGTACGGTAATGCCTTTCTATATAATAGGCTTCCTTAACTGTCATAGAAAAATGTTGGTAGAGACAGCAAAGGTAATTTTTTAAAAACTTTGATCCCAATTCTGACCCCTTAACATTTATTGTTTTGGGCTCAAATTAAAGTAAAATGTTTGACCCATGTCCATAACCTACATATAAAAGTGTTTAGACACAAAATTGGCGAAGGAGTTTGGTAGAGTCTGCAAAGGTCAACTCGGTAAACTTTGACCTTTTTCCAGCCAGACTTTTGTCCATAAAACTGATTAGAAAGTTTGCTTTAAGTAAAATTTCAAATGTTTTGACCCAAATTGGTTTAATAGTTTGCTAGAGACCGCAAAGGTAAAATCTTTGGAACTTGGCCACTCGGAAGCAAAATTTTCAGTAAAAAAAAAAACACATTAAAAAACTTGCCTATGTCTGAATACACGTTATGTAAAATTTCAAATGTTTCGACCCAAATTGGTTTAATAGTTTGCTAGAGACCGCAAAGGTAAAATCTTTGGAACTTGGCCACTCGGAAGCAAAATTTTCAGTAAAAAAAAAAAACACATTAAAAAGCTTGCCCTATGTCTGAATACACGTTATGTAAAATTTAAAAGTTTAGACCAAAAATTGGCTGAGTAATTTGGGTAGAATCCGCAGAGGACAATATTTTAAAAATTTTGAGCCTAATTATGCCCCCTTAACATTTATTGTTTTGGGCTCAAATCAAATTATAAAGGTAGATCCATGTCCAAGTAACCTATATTTAAAATTTCAAGTGTTTAGACCAAAAATTGGCGGAGAATTTTGGTAGAGTTTGACCCCTTAACAGCCAAATTTTTGGCCGAAACCCAATCAAAAAGATTTTCCAAGATCTCAATACCCCGTATGTCAAATCTCGAGTCTTTAGACTGAAAATTGACAGAGTTATTTCGTAGGGAAATGTACACAGACAAACAGATAGAAAGATAGATAGATAGATAGAGAGAGAGAGAGAGAGAGAGAGAGACATTTTACCTTTTATAGATATACTAGCATTTCCCGACGTTACTCGGGTGTTTGGATGAGTATGTTGAGCAGAAAAAAAGTGGTAGTAGGAAGGCAGGAACGAACCCGTACCGCGAAAGAGGAAAAGAACGGAGGAAAAACCTGACGTTTATGCTGTTACGACCACCGCCAAACCGAAATTGACTTAGGTTTTAATTAAGGCTAAACAATCGAAAGGAGAGGATAACTTTAAAAAATATCCGCGAAAAAAAGCGATCCCCCCCCCCTGTAGAAAAGTGCCAAGTTTAAGGCGAAGATATTAATGTTTTAAGCCAATTTTTCGATATTTGTCGTTTGAAAGATCGAAATTCAAAACGATACTAGTCTTTTTTTTACATGGGGGTCACCACTTATCAAGGCCCAGAGGTCACTCAGGGATAAGGGTTATTGCGTGTACAGTAATCAATGAGATAGTATTGTAGTAATCATTAGTATTGGATATTTGATAGAGTGTCTTACTTAAGGGGGCGGTTTGTCAGGAATTCGTTTATGTTGGATTTGAAGACATCCAAGTTGTAGTCAGGTGGGAAACAGGAAAGCGACAGAGAGTTCCACTGGCATGCAGTTCTAAGAAAGAAGCTTTGCTCATGGAATCTACGTTTGGATTTAGGCACAGATAAAGAGTGGGGGAAATTATTGACAGTAGTTTCAGCCAGACGGGTGTTTCTCGTGAAAGATTGGCGAGGGAGGAACGAAAGATTGGAGCTCAGACGAGCATCTGCCATGGAAATAACGATAAAACAAAGACAGGCTCGCAACGTCTCTTCTATGAGATAGAGGTTGCAGGGAAGAGAAAAGGGCATCCCTCACTAAACCATGAAGTCTATTTTGTACTCTGTCAAGGCAGAATAGGCTGTTTTTAGCAGCTCCTGCCCAGATGTGGCAGCAGTACTCCATCCTTGGACGTACTTGGCTTTTATATAGATAGATAATTACATCAGTAGTGAGATATCTTCTGGAACAGTAGAAGGATCCCACTATTTTTCCAGCGTCCCTGGCAACAGATTTGATGTACGTGTTCCATTTAAGATCAGGAGTAAAGGTCAAACCCAGAAGCTTGTCAAAAGATGGAGCCTCCCCAAGACGAGAGCCATCCATTTCAATTGATGTCAGATGGGGATCAGAGCGTTGATGATGTAAAGATAGAAGCTTGGTTTTAGATGCATTAAAAGTGACCAGCCACCTCTTCCCCCATTGTACCACGCGCTCAAGCTCAGAGGAGAGAGAATTAGAAAGAACTTTGTCATTTACGGCCTTTGATGCGTTGCCATAGATGGTCGTGTAAGATGTCAACGAATGATTTAAGTATGAGATCATTGATGTAGATCAGGAAGAGAGTTGGGCCCAGGATGGACCCCTGGGGGACTCCAGCATTAATACTGTGGGCCTCTGATTTCTGCCCATCAACCACTACTCTTATGAACCTATCAGAGAGAAATGATTTAATGATTGAGAAAACATTTCCAGTAATACCGTAGCTGGAAATCTTGTGAAGTAGGCCCTTATGCCATACCTTATCAAAGGCCTTTGATATGTCAAGAGCAATTGCCCCGGAAAGGAAAATTTTGTCAAGAGATTCACTAATCCTATGAGATATAACCGTTAGCACATCTGCTGTAGATCTTGCAGAACGGAAACCATATTGCATGTCACTAAGGAGGTTATTTCTGCTGAGGTGGTTGACTACTTCTTTATTTAATATGGATTCCAACAACTTACTCATGACACACAGGAGACTTATTGGTCTGTACTGAGAGGGAGATGATTTTTCACCTGACTTCTTAAATACAGGGCATACTGATGAGGTTTTCCAGGGTGTTGGAAAGCACTTCTCCTTAATGCAACGTGTAATTGGTCGCCGTTTGACCAGGATTTTATCTTGGGTTGCCACGGAAAGAAAAAAAATACGGTGTTGGGATTGCGTTATAATCCTACATTATTGGTGGCAGAAGAAAAGACTACTAGGAAAGAGACAGACAGACGGGGACATTTGAAGACAAAGCAACGAGAGAAAGAAAAGAAAACCGATAAAGAGACGCCGAAGAAGAAGAAAAAAAAAACAGAGTCTGAAGAAAGACTTTGAGTCAGAAAAAGAATTCGCACGCGTGAAAAGGACATTTTGTTTAGAAAAAAAAACGTTTGAACATTTTGAAAAAAAAAAGAAGAAAACAGAGAGAGAAAAAGAAACGCGGGTTGAAAAAAAAACGGTTGAACATTTTGAAAAAGAAAAGGAAAACAGAGAAAGAAAGAGGCACTTTTGACAGCCTTCAAGAAGTGCGCGCCGCGAAATGACGAGAGAGAGAGAGAGAGAGAGAGAGAGAGAGAGAGAGAGAGATAGAGAAGGATCACACCTTGATTATCCCAGCAGCCGTGTTACCGCATACCTTAGACAATTCCATCCTCTGTTGTGTGGATACCAACCAGGTGCCTTCAGCTATTCGTATAGGCAGTGGCAAAAGACCTTCACTTGCCACTTCAACCTTGCAGACGCGATTTATCACTCTCTCATCCCCCTGAAATAATCCCAACACACACAACTCATGATATCCAGTGACATACAACGGACTCTGTGACTGGCAAATTCCAAGGCCATTATTTCGGCATTTTCCTGCCTATCGCTGATTCAACAGCATGAATCTGTCTCTTGCCATTATCAATTAGCTCATATTCTGACTCCACCCTGTAACTGGCTACAAACTCTAACTTGGGTGTGTCCAGTGAATAGGGTACAACTTGATAAACCTTATATTTGGTTCCTCGCTCTATCGAATCCTCTTCGATAATTCAAACACAAACACTAATGTTTTATCCTCCAAGAGTTTAATATCCGGATATATTATCCTACTCCTCCAAATATCTCTTGTAATCATTAACGCAGATATGACTGACAGTCATCGATCTCCCCAACCGTCCTCCAGGAGGAGCGCTCATCAATGCTATTTTTCCTAATCACCAGCAGAGCGAACGTGGTGTTCAAGGCCACCGAGTGTCAACAACTCGCGATTCTGTCCACGTCGCATTACACAGCCCCCTCCTCCTGCCAGCTACTGCTCGCTGCTCTGCTAACAGACCATCTCTCCTGGTCTCCACAGATACACCAGCTTGATCACGTCCATCCCCGAAACAAAGCGAGGAAAATTCCGTCTGTCAGTACACAACTATTTACAAAAAGTCAAGTACCTTTTTGCCACAGGCTGTTTAACCAACGAATTCAGTTTCAATAAAATTACTCCGTACCCTCGTGGACAGTCAAAATAATAATAAAAATCACAGGAAGCTAGATACGCCCCCTAATTTATCGAATTCCCCTCGATATTTCAAAACACGTTCTCATAATAACTCTTTTCTCTCTCCGTGTGACACACACACTGGTGCAGACAACGATCTCAATTTCGGCATCTGTCTCCTTATGGACGGTTAATAAAAAAAAAAAAAAACTACACTACACTACAGCGTCCTCCCAGGTGGCATATTCGAATGGACCCGTATCCAGAAATGCACCACGACCCGAATGGACCCGTATCCAGAAATGCACCACGACCCGAATGGACCCGTATCCAGAAATGCAGCATGTCCGAACGGACCCGTATCCAGAAATGCACCACGGTCGGCAAACTTCTTACTCCCAGAATTCAATTTAAATGCTTCGTAATTCGTTTCAACTAATTACAAAAAATTAATTACTTAATCTCAGCGTGATATTTAACGACCCCGCATGTCGCGCCCCTCAAAGAGACTCAGTTAACGCCTAGTTATCGCACGAGAAATTCTATCTTTTTTTTTCAATTAATATCTCCAGGTGCGAATATCACACACTTGATTTACTCACATGGAAAAAATCCATCTAAAAAATAATAAATTACTTTTCGCGCACAACTGAGTGTACCACACTTCACTCAGTGATGTTAATAATTATTTCCAATTATTTTCATTCAGTCTTCTTGCGGCCTCTTTGACCCTTATTTCGCAATTTAAGAAATTCTTCCTGACTGAGGCAAAAATTCAAATTCCTCCAAAAGTCAGTTCAATCGCCGAAATGACTGCTTCTAATTATTCTCAACTGAACTCAACTAAAATTTGTTCAGTTTAGTACGCGAAATCCTTCCAGATTGAGGTAACAAAAATATTTTTTTCAAAATTAATTCAACTCTCAAAAATTTAATATCCAATTATTCTCGTTTGAATACATAAAAACACAACTCTCAAAAGTTTAATTCTCAACAACAACCAGTAATATCGATTAATACAGACTACTTCAGTCAAAGTTCACGGACTGCTTAAAATAGTATAGTCGTTTAAAAAAAAAACCAAACAAAACTTTTTCAACTAAATTCAATCATCGGAATTCTTCCTTCACAATCTAAAATTGTAATGCAATTACAGTCATAAATCATTATCATCAGAGCCAACCCGCTCTCAACAGAACTCAACGAATAGTCACTTTAAAATAAGTGAACAACTCTCTACCCTTGTATTAAGCTATTCTCGAGGTAGGGTACTCATTTTTCCTTCCAGCCTCGCATCGGGTGGGTCATGGGGCCACGCATCATCCCATTTCCGATTTCTCGTTACCCAGGAGGCAAACATTCTCCCACAATTCTCATTTAATCTTGACCACATGTCACCTAAGGTCATTCGAACCCTTTTTCGTTGACCCCTGGTGACATCAACTAGAATCAAGTGAGTCTTCCGGCCCTTCAGAGATTTCACTGAGCTACCGGGTTGTCTCTTGATATCTTCGTAAGTCAGCATCACCGAGAGGGCTGCTAAGGCCTTCTCTCCTTCATCGTAAAAAGTTAATTCCTCCCTGGCCTCTGTCACCATCACCACCGTTCTAGACGTGACCTCTGCTTGTTGTTATAATGCCCTCATCACGGAATCCCTTCTGACGTCTTAACTAGACATTCTCGAAAGGATTTATTTACGCCTCCATGATATTAAAATATTCAAATATACGCAATATCAATTATTTCACAAGAAAGCAAAATTACAACATCAACAGAATAATAATAAAAAACAATTATTCAACCACTAACTTTCGCTCCTTTTTTTAATTCAATAAAGAAAAAAAAAGCTTCATTTAAGCCTCAATCGGATCACAATCAATTGTTTTAGCATTAAAAACAACAAGCTTTCTCTCTCAAGCCTTTTAATTCAACAACAAAAATATATATAACTCAATCCCAGCAGGAAAAGTCTACGCGACAGTGATTGATCCGTTTTAAACAACATTCGCTTGTACCTGCAACCATCACCCCTTCCTTTCATTAATTCATTGATATTACTGCTATGGGGTTGGAATCATGCACGACCAACCGTTAATTTCACAGCGACAGCAAAAAAATTACTATCTTACAGCCTCTCTCTCTCTCTCTCTCTCTCTCTCTTTATTATCCTTCTTACTCTCTTTCTCTCTAGGCCAAATTGCACAGACAGCAGAAAGGAAAAGAAAAAAGTTCGCTTACCTGCCTGTGTCGTTCTCTTCTCCCTCGTCGCTTTGCAACGCGCACTTGTCGAATGTTAAAAAAAGTGTCTCTTTCTTTCTTTCCGGTTTCCCTTTCTTTTTCAAAATGTTCAACTGTTTTTTTTTCAACCGGGGTTTCTTTTTTCTCTCTCTGTTTTCTCTTCTTTTTTTCTTCAAAATGTTCAACCGTTTTATTTTTAACCGGCGTTTCTTTTTCTCTCTCTGTTTTTTCCTTTTTTTTCAAAATGTTCAAACGTTTTTTTTTTTTCAAAACAAAATGTCCTTTTCACGCGTGCGAATTCTTTTTCTGGCTCAAAGTCTTTCTTCAGGCGCTGTTTTTTTCCTTCTTTGGGCGTCTCTTTATCGGTTTTCTTTTCTGTCTCTCCTTCCTTTGTCTTCAAATGTCCTCGTCTGTCTGTCTGTCTCTTTCCTAGTATGTCTTTTCTTCTGCCACCAATAATGTAGGATTATAACGCAATCCCAACTCCGTATTTTTTCTTTCCGTGGCAACCCAAGGTCAAATCCTGGTTACAGCACCAATTGTAACGCCTCCTCGAGGAAGTGGTTAAGGGCTCTTATTTCTCTGGATTCTCGGCACGTGTTGTCTAGACTCTTCGGAGGTTGTTACATGAATCTGGTATGCTTAAAGCGAATATCGAAGCTGCAGGCAGGAAGAAAGACAAACAATTGTAGTCTATCTACAGAAGCTTAATTTTCGCAAAATCATGTACAAAATGTTTTTACAATTCTCATTCAGATTTTGTAAGTTCTTTTCAAAGTCTCAACTCTCTTCACAGACAGCGACAGACGGATGTATGAGGTGGGGAGGGGGGCCCTCTCCAGGGAACGGCGGGTTTATATAACCTGTTCTCCCGAATTCAACAAGCAATCTGTTTAATTTTAGAGCGCATCGACCCGATGTGGGTGGGGTTGAAGTCTCCCCAGCCAATCAAATCACGCTGAGACCCCATTCAAGACTAAAAATCCCATAACCTCGAGGTCATCAACCATCACTCAGCCAGTACAATATGTTTGTCTAACATCCTCGCATTTCCTGTTGTTGAGTTTTTCCCAAATAAAAAAATATCCCAGGTCTTCCAACCAAAAAAACAAAAACAAAACAAATATATCCATTTTTACAGTGAATTAAAATATATCTATATTTATCTTCTCTATCTTAAATCCTTGGGTTATCTGGCGTCACCCGGGAATACGAAGCTACCTCAGCGTAGTTCTAACGCCCTCAATGGGGGATTACGTTACAACGCTTAAAAAGTTTTGTAAGTATGGGCGAAAGTTCTGGTTGGAGCTTTTTCAGCACTATAACTGGAATGCCGTCAGGGCCAGTTGCTTTACTGGAATCAAGGTTCTTGATTAGCTTGGCGACCTCATGCACAGATATTTGTATGTTGCATAGCGAGTTGTCTGTTATAGGAGGAAATACGGGGAGTTGATGGTCATTGTCGCATGGGGTAGAATTAGCTGCAAAGTTCTTGGCAAATAGTCTGGCCTTGTCTGATGCTGACGAGATGACCTCTGGTCCATTGATAATAGTTGGGATGGAACGCACGCTTCTGTTCAAGATCCTGTTTGCTATTTGCCAGAACTGGTGGGAACCAAGCCGCTGCTCAGCTACTTTGGATTTAACAGACTGAGCATATAGCTCTCTTGCATTTTTTATTACTCTTTTACAGTGGTTGCTGGCAGTCCTGAAAGCAGCTTTAGTCCCAGTGCATCTATTACGTTCGTAGCTATGGAAAAAGTGATTTCTGTGCGCGATGGTAGCAGCACATTCAGGGGAGGACCATGGCTGGCTGTTTTTGGATGGTATGAATCGGTCTATGCCTACAATTAACCATCCTTTTTAAACATGGAATGCAGAGGTAGGTTAGATATGAATGTACAGAAGCTATCCCAGTCAGCAATAGAGTATCGATATATAGTGCGGTGGAGAGGTACATCTGAAGACTTATTACATTTCATTTTTATCTTAACTGATACAACAGAGTGGTCAGAGGATCCCAGAGGAGATAGAACGGAACATGAGCACAGTTCAGGGGAAGTTGTGAGGAAAAGGTCTAGAAGGCTTGCATATTGACCGGTAGTATCGGGCACACGGGTGGGTTCGTGAACAATCCGAATGAGGTCATAGGCAATGTCAAAATCATGACAAAACCTCCCCTCGTCATCGGTTTTATTTGAGTGGGTCAGCCATTCCACATTATGGACATTGAAGTCACCGCAAATGTGAATGTTAGCCGAAGGATGAGCAGACAGGATGTGGTCAATTTTCTCAGATATGCTCTTAAAGATAGTAAGCCCACTGTTGTGGGGGCGATAGAGGGCAAATATAAATGCAGTGGTGTAAGCTAGTGCAACCCAGAAGCACATATAAGGTAAATTAGGGTCTTCACTGGAGATATCTCTACCACACGGAAAGCCATCGTTGATGTAGGCACATATTCCATGCCCATCTTGGGGGTCAGATTTAGATGTAAAGTTAGAGTATCCTTTAATTATGAATTCATCTAGAGAAGTGGTTGGCCCTATGCCAGTTTCACTTAGAAAGAATATGTCCGGTTTCGTCTCCTGTAATTGTGTTTCAACCTCTAGAAGGTTGGAACGTAGATCCCTGATGTTGTGCAGTTTAGGTGCAGCGTCAGATAGACACGCTCTGAACCTTCAATGCTCATGTCCAATGGAGCGAACCCGTGATGATATGCAGCAGAGGAGGCTGCAGCTTCTGGCCGAAAGTAATCTCAGTAAGGTAAACAGTCGCTACTATGCCTTTTCTTCAGGATTAGGTTCCATAGCCTTTAAAGGAAAACTGCAAGGCAGCAATAAGATTTGAAGTCCTATCTCTTAGCCTTTTGCTGTGATAAGACACACAAGGCAGTGGTGTTTGATTTCGGGGTTGGTTCCCCTAGTATTCGCCCAACCAAAGACACCCACAAGGCAGTGGGGTAGGGGTTGGTAGTGTGCCAGGGCATGTCCACACATCAGCGGGCCATAATGCACTACCTCTTCGTCCCCTATTACTCCGAGATCTCCTACAAGTTTAGCCTGGGGCCGCAAGGCACCTAGTCACCGTGTGTGGCCAACGTGGAGGCACTGTAGGAGTCTTGATGATGGAGAGGTTATGTACTGGCAGGCAGGACTTAAGCATAGCTGCTTCCTTTTCACCGCGAGGTTAGCCAGCAGTATTAGCTGGAACCGAGAAAGCATGCAAGCATGAACTTACCACTACCTTATGCTTTACACACTAGACACACACACACACACACACACACACACACACACACACACACACACACACACACACACACACACACACACACATATATATATATATATATATATATATATATATATATATATATATATATAGTAAGAAAACGCGGTAAACTTTAACGCAAAAGCAACTTTCCGAGTTTTGGTCGTCGAACACTTTCATGACTGTTTACTATGTATGTATAGACACTTAATTTACTTCAAATATTGTGTTAATTGAAGGTAGTTAGAGCTAAGGTGCTAGCCTACAAATCACTCCCTACACTGATGATTGCGAAAGCATGAAATGTTAGTGATTATAAGTATAAAAATAATTTTTAATATTTATTTTAACAAATATTATATTTATATAAAGATAAAATTAATTATTTCTGTGCATAAATCCCACTTAAAACTAATGAACTGCTCATTATAAATTATGTAACACAAAAAAGCTTAAATAAAGAGAAATCCCTCAAAATATATAGAGAAAAGAATTGTCATATATCAAATACGGACAAGCTTGACCGTTAATAATATGTACTTGCAGGGTAAACTACTAAGCTAATGAACTTATCAATCTAGATTGAGTAACGCTGGCACACCTTCGTGTGTGTGTGTGTGTGTGTGTGTGTGTGTGTGAAGTGTGTGTATCTCAGACAGATATTCTTTTCATACATATACATAAAGTGTGTGTGTTTGGGAAAATACGCTCTTTCAATTCTATTTTACCCTTTGTGCATACCAATGCTTTTGGTTTAGAAGCTTGTTAAATATAACCACAGCTCATATATAAATGAATAATAATTTCCGTACATTTTGCAGACCTGTTTCATTACGCAGAAACAATCGTTATTCATATGTCAATATTGAATCATCATAAAATCAGAAATGTTACTTAGACTATAATAGGCATGACTGTCGGAAAAAAATCTAGAGAAAAATTAACATAGCATATTTATTTAGACAGTCATCTTAGTTTTAAGGGTCAGTTTATTAAATTCTTAGTTTAAATATAGGTTAAATAATGCTTGCAAATGGTTTTAACCTGCAAAAGATTATTATATAATAATTTGATTCGACTATTATTGCCTAAAGTATTTTACGTGTATGTAAAGGTATATATATATATATATATATATATATATATATATATATGTGTGTGTGTGTAATGATTTCAACGTCTTATCAGACGAGTGCCACTCCCTCAGACACTTAAAGTCCATGAACCCAAAAATGACTTCCATCGCCACAGGATCATTTTAATAGGCAAATGCCTGAGGGAGTATCTATACAAAGATGATGCTACAGAGTCTTAGCTTTGTACGACAGTTAAGTCTATCTCTCGGTTCAAAATGTTGAGATCCAGCAACAAGCAAGAGCAAGATAGCCAGCAACAAGTTAAACTGCAGACCAGCTTAATGCGGGTACTGGTTTCCTGCTTTATGGTTTTTAAATAAGAGATTTGCTTCTCCTAGAAAGGTTGCCTTCACCACGGCTTACGGGAGCCCTCTCCACCCCAACATACACATACATATACACAAACACACACGGGTCTAGTTGGCCGTTGAGCCCGAAAAAGGGTTCATTCGCCCTTTGGAAGTCTAACAAAAAAGAGAAAATGCATGTTTCTTATATTCTTAGTACAGCAATCCACCCCCCTCCCAAAAAAAGGCGAAATTGTAAAAAAAAAAAAAAAAAAAAAAAAAAAAAAAAAATGGTACTCTTGTAAAAAGTTGACCCGGATCCTCGAGAGTTTCCGTTATGGCATGGGCTCGACCAGCAGTATCCAGATTAAGCCGAACGTTGCTAAAATGTTGAAACACTAAATTGAGTTTTGTTGTTGTTGTTGTTGTTGTTGTTGTTGTTTTTTTTTTGTATTAAAAAATGTGAGTTTTTAATTAATATTTGGGTGAGGGAGGTTACTATACACAGATTCGAAAAGTTGTCCAAAAACAAATAAATGAAAGCAAAGATAAGATAAGTTACGTTTCTACCTAACTGGATAATTTTTTAGTGTTTTTATTTAATGTAAAATGTTTAATGGGCTCGAAAAACACACAGTGTTTATCGATGTACCTGAAACATTTGGCGGACTCTGTTGAAAACGTTAAGTTTGGGAAAATAAGTTAAAAACTAAAAAAAAAAAAAAAAAAAAACTATACAAAACAGTGACAGAAACCCACCGAATATATGTTACCGTGACATAGGCTGACATATTCGGTTAGTTTCTGACAGCATTTTGTATAGTTTTTTAGTTTTAACTCATTTTCCCAAACTGAACGTAATCAACAGAGTGTCCGCCATCATTTGTATTTTTCAAATACACTGATAAACACTGTTTTTCGAGCCGACTAAACGTAACATGAAATAAAAAGGGGTTCTTTTACTAAACACATAGATTCGAAAAATTTGTCAAAAAATGATATATAATAAATACATGCTATCAAAGGCAAGATTACCTTTTTACCTAACTGGATAATTCTTTGTATTTTTATTTAATATAAAATGTTTAATCAGTTCGAAAACATGCAGTGTTTATCGGTATATTTGAAAAATACAAATGGCGGCAGACTGTGTTGAACACGTTAAGTTTAGGAAAATGTGTTAAAACTAAAAAACTATACAAAATACTGTTAGGAACTCACTCAATATATGTTACCGTGACATAGGCTGACGTATATTCGGTAGTTTTTTTTAAAACAGTATTTTGTATAGTTTTTCAGTTTTAACTCATTTTCTCAAACTTCACGTGTTCAACACAGAGTCCGCCACCATTTGTAATTTTCAAATATATCGGTAAACAGTGTGTTTTTAAAACTAAATAAACATTTTACATTAAATAAAAACACACAAAAAATCATCCGGTTTGATAGAAAAGTAACCTTTTATAATATTTATTTGTTATATATTTGTTTTTTGACAACTTTTTCGAATCTATCTGTACAGTAATACAAACCCAATAAAAAACACTAAAAATTACCCAGTTAGGTAGAAAAGTAACTTATCTTGCCTTTGAAAAAATTTACTTGTTATATTTTTGCTTTTTGTTGACAATTTTTTTCGAATCTTTGTGCAAGTACAAACCCCAGAGGGGCTATTTTTCTGTCTATTTTTATTTTTGGTACCGCGCTATTTTAAAATAGTTTTTCCAAGTTAAATTTAAATTTCACGATATCTTTATTTTTTTCGACTATGTTGAATAAGAATATCTCATTTAAAATTTGCAGAGGCAGGTAGTTTTCAAGAAATAAAGACCTGAACTATGCACTATAATTCACTGGCGGCCATGAATAAACACCCCAAACCTCCCCATATTAAGAACGTTTTTCGGAATAAACATCCTCAACCTCCCCATGTTAAAAATGGCTTTCGGAATAAACACTCCCAATCTCCCCATCTTAAGAACGGCTTTCGGAATAAACACCCCAATCTGCCAAAGTTAAGAACGGTTTTCAGAATAAACACCCTCAACCTCCCCATGTTAAGAATAACTTTCAGAATAAACACCCCTAACCTCCCCATGTTCAAAACGGCTTTTGAAATAAATCCCCCCATTCTCCCCATGTTAAGAACGGTTTTCGGAATAAACACTCCCAACCTATCCATGTTAAAAATTGTCGAGGTGGACCTAATGTAAAACTTTACCTTTTTTTTTTAAATAAATTGTTAGTTGAAAGCACAGAATAGTTACAAAACACCATCCCCTCCCCATGGTAAGAATGGCTACAAAATAACGGTTTTCTTGGTAGAAACTTTTCTGTACTTTTACCTAATAATTGACGGTTTTGGTACTCCTTGGGCGTTGAGATCCATGGCGGTCAGCATATTTATTTAATAGTCGCTCCCTTAGAAAACGCTAACGCATGCGCACGTAACATTTTTTTTTATTATCAATAAATGGTTTAGTTACTAAGCGAACGTAAGTAAATACTTACGTTCGCTTAGTAACTAAACCATTTATTGATAATTTTTCACTTTTACAAACATTTGTAATTTATTTATTTACTTGTGGCTTTACTCTTTTCATAAATATTAAAAACACACACAAAAAATTATCCAGTAAGGTAGAAAAGTAACTTGTCTTGCCTTTGATACACATTTATTTATTATATTTTGTTTTTTTTTACATCTTTTTTCGAATCTACATGTATAGTAAAACAAACCCGAAGTTTATTACAAAAACGCTTTATTTTCGCACCATTCAAGAATATGTCGTTCATCCGCGAATGTAAATGAAATTATTTTTAAAGTGAGAAATTATCAGTAAATGGTTTTGTTGCTTTTGGTTTAATAAGCATTAAAAAGTTTTTTTTTTTTTCTTTTTTTTACATTAGGTCCATCCCCAAAAAGTTAAGAATGACTTTCGGATTACACCCCACCCTACGTTAAGAAGGGCTTTCGGAATAAACACAATTTGGGGGAATATTTCCCAAATTTAACTTATATTCGTTCTGCATAGCTTAATTGCCATATATATTTAAAGTTTATATATATATATATATATATATATATATATATATATATATATATATATATATATATATATATATATATCGATGCCTCCGTTCAGTCTCAAACGACAACGGACACCCCTGTAAGCTATAAGGGAAGCTGCGCATGGTTGCACAATCTCATGAATCGGCACTGCTTGGGTACAGTAGCAATGAGAGGCCTAAGACTGACAGAAAACAATGCTGAGATAAGCGGAGAGCACACGCAGCACCTAGAATTCCCAACAATTGCAGAAAGTTGAACACAGACGATTTCAGATCGCAGCAGACAACCAACATTACTCATCAGTAACTCCCAGTGCTGACAATGACATGCAGTGGCTTTCGCTAACTGCGTCTGCCTGATATTGTCCGACTGTGGAAGTAAGATGATTTCGTTCAAAACACAGACTCCAGTACGCCCTACTTTACAGGGTTGACAACCGTAATTTAAATTGTTTACGGGGGAGTTCATTGAAGCTGTCCTGACTTCCAACGGGCAACGCACGTACACGGGCCCTGCTAGTATAGAATATATGTACTAGACTTTTTGTCCGTGAAAAATGGGCAAACGTAATATGCCGTTGATTTTGAATGATTACCAAATGCCAAATCGAATTAAATTGGTTATAGGTAATGTCGAAACATATTATATATTTAACGTAAATTGACTGAAAATAAAATAAATGAGTTAAGTAGAAAAGGTGACTGTTTTCGGTTTTTTATTTTTAATTTATTCATTTAGAAAATGTTGGTAACAGAATTTATTAAATGAAAAATCTTTAAATAAAACAAAACATAATTTAACCATTTTATTTCAGACTATGCATATTTATAAGTATTTCCTATTTTATCTCGTAAATAAAAAATGTGCTTCATAAACAATAAAAAGGAAATCCATCGTCGCAATTGTATGTATTAAATTTTTTTCTGATATATTTTATTCTTATGTATTCGCATGTTTTTTAATCTATTAATTTTTAATCTATTAATTTTTAATCTATTAACTTTTAATCTATTAATTTTTAATCTATTAATTTTTAATCTATTAATTTTTAATCTATTCATTTTTAATCTATTAACTTTTAATCTATTAACTTTTAATCTATTAATTTTTAATCTATTAACTTTTAATCTATTAATTTTAATCTATTAATTTTTAATCTATTAATTTTTAATCTATTAACTTTTAATCTATTAACTTTTAATCTATTAATTTTTCATCTATTAATTTTTAATCCATTAATTTTTAATCTATTAACTTTTAATCTATTACTTTTTAATGTATTAATTTTTAATGTATTAACTTTTAATCTATTCGTTTTAATCTATTAATTTTTAATCTATTAATTATTAATCTATTAACTTTTAATCTATTAATTTTTAATCTATTAATTTTTAATCTATTAACTTGTAATCTATTAATTTTTAATCTATTAATTTTTAATCTATTAACTTTTAATCTATTAATTTTTAATCTATTAGTTTTTAATCTATTAGTTTTTAATCTATTAGTTTTTAATCTATTAATTTTTAATCTATTAATTTTTAATCTATTAACTTTTAATCTATTAACTTTTAATCTATTAATTTTTCATCTATTTATTTTTAATCTATTATTTTTTAATTTATTAACTTTTAATCTATTAATTTTTAATCTATTAATTGTTAATCTATTAACTTTTAATCCATTAATTTAACATTTTTCTAGTCTTAAACGGAATTGTTTCTAACCATACTCAATTTGTAACTTGTCTAAAGGAGATAACTTTGTAAAGGCCTGAAGGCTAATTCAAATTGATAATAATTATTATTATTTAACTTTATTCTTCTTTTTTATATGCTATATAATACGTGTTTATATTTTCCTTCAATCGCTTTATTTAATATCGGTAAAGTGCAAATTTCTTTTAAATAGCACGAAGAAACCTATAATATATAAATTTTAATTATTTTCTTCGAAATTTGATTCTAAATACTAATCTATCAGATTGGACAAAATATGTTGTTTTAAAAATTACTAATTTTAAATCAATTAATTAAAAAAAATTTCCGATCTTTAACGTAATCGTATTCAAATAAATACTCCATAGCCGATTCCAATTAGAGGGGGCATATATATATATATATATATATATATATATATATATATATATATATATATATATATATATGGGGAAAGGGAAATGAAAAAGATGTTTATTATCTTCAAAGACCTCACTTGTCCTCTCACCGTTTTATGACTCCCACCCAGGTTACATTCTAACTTGACAAACGAAATAGGAAAATGTATTTGGTTGAAATATCAGTTTCGACGGTAATTCTTGGCCTGAAGACGTAATCCCCCAACGCGGGTGATTACAGAAACATGTATGCACATATGTAGCCATTAATGTTTGTATAAATAAATTTAATATATATATATATATATATATATATATATATATATATATATATATAAGTGATTTTGTCTGTCTGAGAAATGGTCTCTACCCAAACTGGCAAGCTTAAATCGACTTAATAAATTTAAACGTTAAAGTCGGTTCATTTTAAACTATTTCTTATCTGATGTAGCTCAAAAGGTAAAGACTAAGGCCAGAGCGCTAAATGTTTTGGTTTTGATTCTAACTGATATCACTCAGGTCATATTTTTTGTTTACTTTGGAAATCACTAAACCACTACTATATATTAGGTACAATAGATCGATAGGCTCTATAATAATAAATACAAAATCTGCATGAATTAAAATATATTCAAGCGTATTTTACGCCTGGGAAACACCGGGTTCCCTGTTAGTGTGTGTGTGTATATATATATATATATATATATATATATATATATATATATATAAATATATATATATATATATATATATATATAATTATTATTATAATAATTATTAAATACCTACAGACACAAATGTTTTATCCTTTCTGAAATAATCATATTACGATTATCACCGGTCGGGAGATTCAAACTCGACCACGAAGCCGTCTCTGACTCCATTAGCAAGGAACAACCCACATGGTCAACTTTAACCGCGAGAAATATCGTTGAAATTTAAACATTTATGTTTTTTTAAATGTCGAGACGTTCGTCCATAGTGACTATAACATCATAATCTGCGCATGAGAGCTTAAGTGGCCTACTTTCATTTCAACTTCAGTGCTCAACAATGTATATATATATATATATATATATATATATATATATATATATATATATATATATATACCGTTTGGGGAGGCTGCAATATAAGAAAACATAATAAAAAAACATGATTTTCTCTAAAAGTTCATGAAACATGTGTAAGATGTTTGGTTACCTAGCTGTCGATATCACACAATAACGTTGTGTTTGGTGATATATTAGTGGCTTAGTTGGGTGAGTCAACGTTCTAATTCCCATGCAATGATAAGAAACAGACATTGTAAATGTAATAAACTGGTAAAAATTAGGCATGGATTAGAAGAGATTTCCATTGCAACATATCTATAAATCTAATAAGTGTGAAAGAGTTTCTCCTTCAACTATTGTCTATGTCTTTTTATTTGTTCTCTCATCTACCCTCCTCTCTTTCTCTCTTTCCATCACACTTTAAATATATACTAGCAAACATGATTCCGAGCGTCGTGTAGTTTTGCTCATTTAAGAAGGTGGACTCCTCATGAATGAACATATACTGCACTGATCCCCATAAGAGGAGTTCATGAACAATAGGATAGTATCATGACGAACAAATACCCCCCGCCCTTCTTTTAGAGTTAATGACTTTACGGATGATATATCATGAGAAAAGAAGAGATAATACGCTAACCTCGCTCATGAAAGAAGGTAGTACTGGAATAATAGTACTATGAGAAATAGACATATACTGTTATCCTAAAGAGGAGGTAATACCTGGGAGAAATTATCATGGCGAATGCAATACCTCTTTTTAAGGGGGGCATAAATTCAGTTAGTTTTATCTTCAAATAAAGACAAGGAAATATAATGCCTGGGAGAATTATATCATGATGAACGAACACGTATATACTACACTGCCCCTCGAAAGAAGAGTAATATCTGATAGGATGATATAAGCTAATACAGAACAGATAATACCTATAAAATGTCAAGGTAATACCTTATGAACTGATACTACATTATTCATCTCTATTAAATTATAATAAAATAAATTTCTGATTAAATCAGTTTATGAAATTATTTTTCTGTATTTTAAACTATAAGTAAAGGGATTAGTTAAAGATAAGTTAATAGAATCAGCGGAAGAATATCTACAGTGCAATGTAGACTAAAATGTATTGTGGACTAAGTTACTGCGCGGTGGCATTTGAAGTTTCCTCACAGTACACTGCAGAAGTGGGTCCCAAACTAAATCTGACACTCAATCGATTTGATTAAAAAATTGGCAGTTCCATTGATTTCATTGGCAATAAAGTATATGAGGGTGGAATGTTCACAAAATAAGTATGCAGATGAAGAATAGCTAAAGTTGCTCAGCAGATTTCTATACGTTATTACAAAACATTATATTGTATCATAGAATTAAGTCGTTTTGATGTTAATAGAATTAGGATAATGGGAAAAATACTTTAACATTTATTTATTTTGATATTTTTGAATAGACAAAGTACTTTCAATAAATTTCCAGATCTTTTGTTAAGGCCTTTAATATTGCCGTTCAAGTAAGTTATTGATATACATCTTATAAGATGACTAAACAATTTTTTTAATTTCAGTTCCACTACAACAGGAATTGAAATACATCCTACCAAATCCTGATTGTCACAGCTGGTGAATTTCAAAAACGTGTAAGGACACTTTAGAAGAATGATATGCAATAAAATCCTGTTTTAAACTTAGAAAAAATTCCATAGAAACGTACAAAATTCTTCATATTGCTTTGGGGCTATCTTGCATCCATCATCAGTTTTTGAGTGGCATAAAAGATTCAAGGAAGGCAGGGAGTCTTTGAGGGATGGTGAAAGGAAGTCAGAACACCAAAGTAATTGACCAAATAAAGAATTTTGTGGATAAAGACTGTCGTATGCCAATAGAGACATTAAATACGCAGTTTGATGCCAGTGTGGTACATACAATTAGTTGCGAAGAACTAAAGACGTGGAAGATTTGCGTCAAGTTTGTCGCAAAATCGCAGTCCATAAACTCATCCTTTTCACAGACTATTTGACCCAGACGTGCATCAAGGTTGTTCCTCATTCTCCTTTTAGTTCAGACCTTGCTCTCTGTGATATTTGATTACTTCCTAAGCTTAGAGAATGTCATTATGAGACAATTGAAGATATGAAAAAGGCTGTGACTAGGGCCATTGATACGCTCACATAAGAGGAATTCCATGACCCCATCCAGAAGTTGTTGGAACGATACAACAAGTGCATTGCAGCCGAAGAAGATTACTTCGAAGTGAACTAGAGTTTCATGTTTGTACTTTTAATAAAGTGCCCTTACGAAAAAGGTCTGGAAACTTATTGAAGGTGTTTCGTATAATTACTGTGACCTTGAATGCCTATAATAAAGAAGACCACATTTAGTATATTTACAAGAGTGCGTATTTACAAAAGTACTAAAATACAATAAGACTGTTCGTCTTTCGTCATGAGTTCCTCTAAACATGTCTAAAAATATAGTCACAAAATAAGGTGGATCGCCATAACACCATTCTACACAGTTTTTAAATTGAAGTCAATATTTTTTCGTTTTAGGGTTTATTACAAGTTTGTAATCTTACATTTTCTTTTTTATCTTGACTGTTCAGAATCTGCTTGCAGAATTGATATCACAAATGTGTTGAGCACGACATCCATTAGTTCATAGTGATATTTTTACGTCATGGTTTGTTTGTTTATTCGTGATATTTTTACGTCATGGTTTGTTTGTTTGTTTGTTTGTGATATTTTTACGTCATGGTTTGTTTGTTTGTTTGTGATATTTTTACGTCATGGTTTATTTGTTTGTTTGTTTGTGATATTTTTACGTCATGGTTTGTTTGTGATATTTTTACGTCATGGTTTATTTGTTTGTTTGTTTGTGATATTTTTACGTCATGGTTTGTTTGTTTGTTTGTTTGTGATATTTTTACGTCATGGTTTGTTTGTTTGTTTGTTTGTGATATTTTTACGTCATGGTTTGTTTGTTTGTTTGCTTGTGATATTTTTACGTCATCGTTTGTTTGTTTGTTTGTGATATTTTTACGTCATGGTTTGGTTGTTTGTTTGTGATATTTTTACGTCATGGTTTGTTTGTTTGTTTGTGATATTTTTACGTCATGGTTTGTTTGTTTGTTTGTTTGTGATATTTTACGTCATGGTTTGTTTGTTTGTGATATTTTTACGTCATGGTTTATTTGTTTGTTTGTGATATTTTTACGTAATGGTTTGTTTGTTTGTGATATTTTTACGTCATGGTTTGTTTGTTTGTGATATTTTTACGTCATGGTTTGTTTGTTTGTTTGTGATATTTTTACGTCATGGTTTGTTTGCTTGTTTGTGATATTTTTACGTCATTGTTTGTTTGTTTGTTTGTGATATTTTTACGTCATGGTTTGTTTGCTTGTTTGTGATATTTTTACGTAATGGTTTGTTTGTTTGTTTGTTTGTGATATTTTTACGTCATGGTTTGTTTGTTTGTTTGTTTGTGATATTTTTACGTCATGGTTTCATATGTATGATCCATATTTTATCAAACACGTAATCTTGATTGCAAAGCATTGCTTCAGCTGACGTCATGAGAAATTGTCATTGTTATTTAGAGTCATTCTTTGCAAATATTCCTGATTTTTTTTCAATACGTGTACCAATCACTTTCATAGCAATTTCATAATCATGTTTACGAACGATTCAGCATGATCAGTGCTTCTCGCATAGTAAGGCATTAACGTGATATGTTGCACTACAAATCTCTGATAGAAAACCTTAAATTCACTATGCGTGAAATACGTTGTGTAATAGAATGCAGTCAACACCCACCAACCAGGTGAGCAATTCATATTAAAACTAAGGATTACTTTCGTGGTTTTTAATTTTAAAAGGTATGTCAATTTCAAGGAGCAGTCTTTTAGTTCACTTAGTACTTTCTACAGCGTAGGATAAACACGTGTTACTGTTGGCGTCATTTGGAATATCCACTCAAGACAAGGTAGTACATTTTTTTATGTAGTATTTATTTTTGTAGAATTTATTTTATGTAGTAACCATTAATGTTGTATTTATTTTATGCACTATTTATTTTATGTACTATTTTTATGCAGTATCACTTTTGTGTACTATTTTTTATGCAGTACCTTTTAATGTATTGTCTAGTTTTTGTTATTTTATGTAGTATTTATTTTATGTAGTATTTATTTTATGTAATATCAATTTTTGTGGTATCTATTTTATGGAGTAATTAATTTGTGTAGTATTTATTTTATGTAACATTTATTTTATGTAATATTTGTTTTATGTAATATTTATCTTATGAAGTATTTATTTTATGTAGTATCTATTTTATGTGATATTTAATTGTTGTAATATATATTTTATGTGGTGTCTAGTTTATGTTGTATTTGTTTTATGTAGTATTTAATTTATGTAGTATCTATTTTATGTAGCATTTATTTTGCGTAATATCCTTTTTATGTAGTAATGATTTTGTGTAATTTTTATTTTTATGTGGCATCTATTTTGTGTAGTATTTATAATTGATGTATATATTTCATGTAGTACTTATTATATGTAGTATCTATTTTATGTAATATCTAAATTATGTATTTTTTTAATTTATGCAGTATCCATTTTATGTCATATTTATTTTATGTAGTATCTATTTATGTAGTATCGATTTTATGTAGTATCTATTTTAATTAGTATTCGTTTTATGTAGTATCGAATATGTGTAATATTATTTTATGTGCTATTTATTTTATGTAGTATGTATTTTATGTAGTATGTATTTTATGTAATATTTATTTTATATAGTATCCATTTTATGTAGTATTTATGTTAAAATATCGTCTTTAATTTTTGAAAAGGTCCGACTTGAATCGTAATTTAATACATACCAGAATACAACGACTAGAATTTTCAAAAAGCTCGACTCGAATCCTAATTGAATCTCTTCATTTCACGATGACGACGACAATTTTTCAAAATCCGACTTTTGAATGTTTATTTAAAATTCTCCATAGAATGACAACAATTTTCACAAAGTTCGACTCTCAAATGCTGCCTATTTATAGCACGACATTTTTTAAAAATCGGGCTATTTAATTTTTGTTTTCCATAACACGACCACAATGTTAAAAATCTCCGGCCCTCGAATGCTTGTTAAATATTCTCCATGGCATGTTGATGACAACTCTCGTCTCGGTCGCATCAACTTTACTTTTCTTCGTGCCAAAAATAGCTTGTCATCTAATAAGATTTACTCATATGAAAAAACGATTGACACCATTTGCAGGAATTCTTTAATTCTAAGGTGTTCTCTTCCGTGTCAAATACTCGACTCTCTTTTCTCTCGAATTCGTCCTTCTTAACGTTGTTAATTCATTCATATGCAAACACGGATCACTTTATTTTATGGCGTAGAATGTAGACTAAGCCGACTCTACTTTCGATGATTCCCATTTTTTCTGAATCTATATAATTCCTTATCAACTTGATTTAATGACACGAAAACGTTTGCTTTCTTAAATGAACTGGTTAAATATGTTTTTAATTGAAACTTATAATTACTTTTATCTTTTCCACCGGAAAAAACATCCGAAAATATATTTCTAACATTTCTTTAAGTTTTCTAAACTGGATATGTTCGATTTATTCATTACGTTTATACTTCATTCGTTTTCCTTTTAATGTAAAGCAAGAGATTAGCTTATGTTCGATTTTTATTTGTCCACAAGTAACGCTTTTTTATTTGTCCACAAGTAACGCTTTTTTATTTGTTCACAAGTAACGCTTTTTTATTTGTTCACAAGTAACGCTTTATTTGTTCACAAGTAACGCTTTTTTTATTTGTTCACAAGTAACGCTTTTTTATTTGTTCACAAGTAACGCTTTTTTATTTGTTCACAAGTAACGCTTTTTTATTTGTTCACAAGTAACGCTTTTTTATTTGTTCACAAGTAACGCTTTATTTGTTCACAAGTAACGCTTTTTTATTTGTTCACAAGTAACGCTTTTTTATTTGTTCACAAGTAACGCTTTTTTATTTGTTCACAAGTAACGCTTTTTTATTTGTTCACAAGTAACGCTTTTTTATTTGTTCACAAGTAACGCTTTTTTATTTGTCCACAAGTAACGCTTTTTTATTTGTTCACAAGTAACGCTTTTTTATTTGTTCACAAGTAACGCTTTATTTGTTCACAAGTAACGCTTTTTTATTTGTTCACAAGTAACGCTTTTTTATTTGTTCACAAGTAACGCTTTTTTATTTGTTCACAAGTAACGCTTTTTTATTTGTTCACAAGTAACGCTTTATTTGTTCACAAGTAACGCTTTTTTATTTGTTCACAAGTAACGCTTTTTTATTTGTTCACAAGTAACGCTTTTTTATTTGTTCACAAGTAACGCTTTATTTGTTCACAAGTAACGCTTTTTTATTTGTTCACAAGTAACGCTTTTTTATTTGTTCACAAGTAACGCTTTTTTATTTGTTCACAAGTAACGCTTTTTTATTTGTTCACAAGTAACGCTTTATTTGTCTACAAGTAACGCTTTTTTATTTGTTCACAAGTAACGCTTTTTTATTTGTTCACAAGTAACGCTTTTTTATTTGTTCACAAGTAACGCTTTTTTATTTGTTCACAAGTAACGCTTTTTTATTTGTTCACAAGTAACGCTTTTTTATTTGTTCACAAGTAACGCTTTTGGCTATTTTGATTTACTCATTAAAGTTAGTTTTCAAAATTCTTAATGTTTAAAGATTTATTATTGAATGTTTTTTGGAATCGAGATATATTTTATATTTCTACTAGCAAAGTCCACACGTTAACATTTGAGCATGATCTTGAAAAATAGTGTGCATCATCCCTAAGTCAGAGACCATCATCATGTGAGGTTTGGTCATGATCATTCCAATGTTGTAGACTGTAGGAGAGTATGTATATACATAGGCTATGCTATTGAACTATTAACATTTACCTTAGAATATAGTGTTCACCATCCCTGGTGGATCATCATGCCAGATGTGGTCATAACCTGTCTAATAGTGTAGGAAAGTATGTGTAAATATTGTCGATGCTATTGAACTATTGACCTTTACCTTGAAACATAGTGTTAACTATCTCTAGATGAGGGACCATCATTATGCACGGTTTGATCATGATCGGTCCAGTAATGTGGGCTCTAGGAAAGTATGTATACACTAAGGTTATGCTACTGAACTATTGATCTTTATGTAGAAAAATGATGAGCACCATCCCTAAGTAGGGGACCTTTATCATGCCAGATTTGGTCATGATCGCTCCAGTAATGTGGGCTGTATGCATATACATAAATTATGCTATTAAACTTTTGACCTTTATCTTGAAATAGTGTATGTGTAAGTCCTAGGTGGGAGACACTCATTATGCCAGATTTCGTCATTACCGGCCAGTAATGTGGGCTGTAGGAGACTATGTATATACATAGACTAGTCTATTGAACTATTGACCTTTACTTTGGAATATAGTGTTCACATCCCTAAGAAGGCAATCATCTTTATGCAAGGTTTGGTCATGATCAATCCAGTAATGTGGGTTATAGGAGAGTAGAGTAATATGTTATTATGTTATTTAACGATTGCCATTTGACTTGGAAAATGATGTGCACCATCCTGAGATTAAAGACCATAATCATGCTAGGTTTGGTCATGATAGGTCCAGTAATGTGGGGAGTACGAGAGTATGTATATACATAAGCTATGCTATTAAACTTTTGTCTTTTACCTTTGAAAATGGTGTGGGAGACCATCATTATCGGCTTAACGGTGTGAGCTTTAGGAGAGTATATATACATAGGCTATGACCTTGACCTTTCTCTTGACCTTGGAAATGGTGTGCACCATCCCTAGGTTTTGTCATGATCGGTCGAGTTGCGTTGGCTACTGGAGAATTGTATGCACAGACACACACATAAACGCTACGACTTTATATATATATATATATATATATATATATATATATATATATATATATATATATATATATTTAAATTGTTCCTACACAAATTTCCTGATATTTTACACGTCAATTTTAGTAATTTTAATAAGTTTTAATTTATTTAAAAATTTAGCAGTGTGCACACTGCAATTATTTTAAATCAAATTTTGAAGTTATTATTTCATTTTGAAAAGGAAAACTGTAGATGTTGATAAAAAATTGAATGAAAAAAAAATGGATGAAAAACTTAATGAAAAATGAACAAAAGATGGAAAAAGTCAGTAAGAAAATATATGAAAAACTAAAAATGAATAAAAAAATAATTAAAAAAATTAATGAAAAAAATGCATGAAAAAAGTAAATGAAATGAAAAATTATTCTATGAATTAATGAAAAAAAAAGTCCATGCAATAAGCTTTTGGTTAGGATCAATTATATTTGCAGCCCCAAAACTTTTAAAGTTTGATATTGTGGGTACGCAAATGCGTAGCCTTCCTTGTAAAGGCGAATTTTATGTGAATAAAAACACATTGTTGTATTTATTTAAGTGTAGTCTATATGTAAACCTTAATAGAAAAAAAAAGAAAACGATAACGAACTTACGTTACGAACTGTCAAATTTACTCGTCTCAGCGTTTGTATTGATATCAAACAAGAAACACACGTTTAACTATTCTACATCATTGACAAATGGATTTGCAATGATTACCAATTGCTTATGAGAAGTACGATTGGGAATTTCAGCAGGTTTTCAGAATTGAAGCAGCAAAGATTTTGTAATTTCCAGAAAACATAAGACTAGTGAGTTGAGAGTTTGAGGTGCACGCCATTTCTTATCATCTAAAAGTCAAAATCTACCCTCAACTGCGAAAGTGAACTTTCAGCGCTTGAAATTTGTAAACGATCGTCGAACAATTGATTTAGGCAAAACTAATTCATGAAATCCACTTCCCAAATATGATTACGCGTAATTTGTTCATTCGTTCTCGATATAAAATGTATTTTACATATCTACGTTTCACGTTTAAAGGCATAAACAAAATAAATTTCTTGGGTTGAGCTATAAACGGCCGCTTTTTGTGTGAAGAGACAATTGATGAAACACCCACAAATTACCAAACGTAATTTCTAATGTTTTAAGCATATGTGTTTTGGACAGATTAAAGTAAAAAAAGTTTAAAGTTTCACTCTTTATTTCGAAAAATAAAATCCCCGTAAGTGCATGAGGTTGATTAGACAATAAAAATAGAGAGGTATATCACATTCATGATTTGTTTTTTTTTTAATCAAAAGTAAAATTATACCCACCTGAAAATTGAACAAAGCTCTTATCAAATAATGATGAAGAAATTTCAGACAACGATCCTTATGAAAATACTCGCTCGTTTTAGACGAGCCCCAAGGACTTACCTGCAAAAAGAAAATAATAATAATAATAATAATAATAATAATAATAATAATAATAATAATAATAATAATAATAATATAAAATTAAACAAAATAAATAAAATAGAAATAGATCAATAAAAATCAATAAATGAAACCCATCTTTATAAAAATATAAATTAATGTTATTGCAATGAGATTTCTTTTACATGGGAGTCACCACTTATCCAGGTCCGAAATCCATTCGAGGATGAGTGTACGGTAGTCACTGAGAAAACAGCGTATTAATAGTGGTGGGAATGGATCAGAAATGGATTATTTGAGGGGGTCTCAACAAGATCTTGTTTACACTGGAAGACGGCATTATTATAATCAGCTGTAAAGCAGTCCAGTAGAACAAAGTTAAAAAGGTGGGCAGTTCTAAGAAAGAGGTTTTGTTCATGGAATTTATGTTTAGATTTAGGCACAGCTAGAGAGTGGGGGAAACTATTAACGGTTTATGTCGCTAAATGAGTGTGTCTTTTTGTGAAAATTTGACAAGTTTCAACCATATGTTGAAACTAAGATGAGCAGTTACCATACAAATAACGATAGATCAGAGACAAGCTCGCGACGTTTCTAGTGTGAGAAAGCATTCTTCTTCTTTTATAGGCACCTGTATTTACATGAAGAAAATTATTTGTTACTTAAAATTATGCTCATACGCTATCCTGATGATGACTTATGTAAGTCGAAAGCGCGATCATAAATTAACAAATAATGAATTGTAATTGTATTTTTATTCTTTATTTGAAAAAATTGAGAAAAATAGTTAAATGCTTGAATAAAAAATGGTTCTTTCAAACTTATATTTAAATGCCGCACTCAATTCTATATTTATTCTGTTCTCTGATTACTAACTGATAGTTGGATGACATTGACCTGGAGAGTTACGAACCAGTGAACAATATCTACCTCTCCGTGTGAACATGAAACATGTTCAAACGGATGGATTCGTTTTGTTCCACTTTTATGGAAGTTTGATATAATTTTTATTATAAGAAATCGTTAATATTTTGTGGGGGAGAATGTGTTTTGTTTTTGTTTTGTTTTTTGAAAAGTAACAAATCAAATATTTGTGTGTGTAATTTTTGTATATATATAAAATTTTCAAATTTGGATAAAAAATTCTTTTACACAATTTTGTAAATCTTTGAACATTTCTTGAATAAAACATACTTTTGGTTGACTACAAGAATGTTTCAGTATTTTTTATAATATGAAAATGTATTGAATTCTTCTGAAATTTCCGAAAATAAGTAAAACCGACAAATTCTCTACTGAATCTCTAAAATTTCTGTTCATGTTGGAATGATAAGACCGATTTGACATATTCAGCATAACCGATTTATATAAGTAATTATTAGCATGATAGGTGCCACAGGGCTTATGAAGAAGAACCTGAAGTCCTACCTAACTAATATTTCTGGTGAACCAAGTGCAAAAGAGATCCAGACAATTGCACTTAAGGGAACAGCGAGGATACTAAAAAGAGCTCTCGGTTGGTTTCAATAAAAAGCAGAACAATGTTAGCAGCTGGTTCGGCTGCCCCATACCCAGCATTGCAATCTTCAAAGGAAGAAAAAAAAAATTATCACCTTTTCTCTCACTCTCGTTCTATCCTTTTCTTTTTTTGTCTCTGTCTCTCTCTGTCTCTCTCTCTTTATATATGTGTATATATATGCGTGTATGAGTCTAGGTGTGTGTGTGTGTGTGTGTGTGTGTGTGTGTGTGTGTGTGTGTGTGTGTGTGTACATGTAAGACATCACTGAATGAGTATGAAACATAACTGACTAACCCGCAACTTTTTCGATAACATTCGACTCTGCACACCGACACAATCACCTTGCAGGTTAATACACTGATTTCAATGCTTATCTAACAATTCGATGCCAGTTTTGTAAAACATTTTGTCTTTGGCTTCAAAAGACGCCTACTTTCCAATGTCACTTTTTATAGGACACAAATCCTTCTCCCTGGAGCATGTTTTGATGGTTGAAAACAAACAATGAATACAGGGATCTAAATCTAGGGAATAATGGGAAGCGGAAGCAATCTGAAATGTAATTTATGTATTTTCCAATCGCCGCGAATCAACTTGTTTCACAGTGCATTGCTTTGGCCAATGACCATTTTTCTTTATTTGCAGGTGTGTTTAGCCACTAATTTCTTTCAAGTTCAACAAAACTGCGACGTTTTTTTCTTCATGCGTTTATGCTCGCTTCTTTTGTTGCTCTCCACCCTCAAATTGACTCAATTTGACTGTAGATTGGTGGCGGGTTCATATTTTCTTCATTGCCACATATTGACGCAAAACTTCTATTATATACATATAAACAAGTATATATTATTTATATATCCATGTCTAAATTCATGTATCGTTTAGTTGTATAAAATGTTTTTCTCATGAATGTGTGTATACAAAGTGTATATACGTTTGTATATGCGTGTCACAGTCATCTATATGATGTTTTTCCATGACCGTTGTGACCGTCTAATCTAGAGTTTGTTGTGTATGTACATTTGATTACAGTTCATGACGTGACAAAAATATACATAAACACTTTTACAACACGAAGGACGAATAACACTTATTTGAAGGTTTCAATATCTGGCCAAATCGAGAACACATCTGTTCTATCATTGGTCTCGTTTGACGGAAAGCTGCAATACAAATTCTTCCCAAGGAAATTTATTTTAGGCAACTTTAAATCCAAAGTGTTTTACCCACTTTTGGAAAGTTGTAACGCTGATTTTAACTCTCGCCATTTCTGATCGCCTCTACTTGGAACCATATTCAATGTGAGGACTGTCTCTGTCCTTCTCTCGACTCCAACTCACTGCCTCCAATCTACTAACTTTTAACTCTCTTGTATATATTTAAATTAATCCTTGCTATGACGTAATTCAACTCACATCTTTTAACATGTGACTTTTTGAATCACGTTTTACTGTTAGAAACATATTTTTCTTATCACCGCAGTCATTCCTTCTTACTGTTTCGAAGTTAACCAAACTATTTTACTAAACATTCATTTGTTCAAATATTCTCTCTGCATACCTTTTTCTACATAACAGTTACAAAACAATAATAATGTTCATTATCTAACATTTTAGGTTTTTAATAATAATTGATGTTCTAAATGGACTATCAGCAAGGCCACTCGATGTTGCCCCAGCATAACTTTACACTTCCTCTGGTTGCGTTAGAACAGTTGCAAACAGCATTTTAATCGTAAAAACGCTGCTGTTGTTGTTGTTGTTGTTGTTACATTTATATGTTAAACATTAGATATTTTTAAATCGATTTATAACTGCCCCCCAAAATACGGGCGCCAACTCTTCTACATAAAGTATACACGGGCCGTTTATTTTGGGTCAACTTGTATTTAAAACCCGCTGAGTCATGTCACGTGATATTGACGTCAGCAAGCTCTAATGGCAGTCTGAATTTTAAATTGAAAAATGTTGTTATCGGTAAAATTTTTTTTACCCCCACACAAGCAAAACTATGAACTTCTACGCTATGACAACGTTACCAAAGTTATTAGCACATTAAAATAGTTAGATACGATAGTTAAACGAAAAATAACAAGCAAAAAACGTGAAGTAAAAAAAATACGCGTACAAAAAATATTAACGATCGAAGTTTTTACAAAAAAAAAACAGCCAGACGCCATTTTCTTTTTTAATAACAGTCTTTAGAGCAAGGAAGACGAAGTGAGAGAGAGAGAGAGAGAGAGAGAGAGAGAGAGAGAGAGAGAGAGAGAGAGACAGACAGACAGACAGACAGACAAACAGACAGACAGATAGAGAGAGATGTCTAGACAGGAAATGAAATACGTAATTTAATAAACGCTAATGTGAAGTAAAACAACAAAAAAAATAAAATACTGCTACGTCATCTCGTAACGCTCCCGCGATGACCTCATTAAGTGGCTATCTGTCAATCAAACCTCTTTCACTCGCTTTATAAGCCTTATTTTAACACTATAATCACTTCCTCTTACTCTTGGCCTACACGGTTAAGTGGGTGGAGTTTGTTTCGCCTCTGCGTCAAGGCTCCCGAGTTCAATCCAGCCTCACGACACAAACTATTTTTTTTTCTTTTACATTTTTAGACACATGGGCAACGTTTCTTTATTTTTTAAATTCGCTTATTCTTTAGTTTACTTCCCTTCTATAAACACAGCGGTTTTCCTTCGCTGTTTTTTTTTTTTGGGGGGGGGTTGGTTTTTCCGATTTTATTAACATCGTTTCAGGGTTATTACTTATCCCCCCATACACACACCGACAAACACCCGGGCAACGCCGGGTAGCCCCCCCCCCAACCGCTTGTCTAATATAAGAAAAAAAAAGGTGCAATAGATAGAAAATATTCATTTTGTTCTTTTGTTTCTGTAAATGAGTCAGGGAAATATTAATATAATGTATATACATTTAAAATTTTGTTATTTTGTTTCTGTAAATGAGTCACTTAAATATTAATATAATGTATATACACTTAAAATTTTGTTCTTTTATTTCTGTAAATGAGTCAGGTAAATATTAATATAATGTATACACATTTAAAATTTTGTTCTTTTGTTTCTGTAAATGAGTCAGGTGAATGTTAATATAATGTATATACATTTAAAATTTTGTTCTTTTGTTTCTGTAAATGAGTCAGGTGAATATTAATATAATGTATATACATTTTAAATTTTGTTCTTTTGTTTCTGTAAATGAGTCAGGTGAATATTAATATAATGTATATACATTTAAAGTTTTGTTCTTTTGTTTCTGTAAATGAGTCAGGTGAATATTAATATAATGTATATACATTTTAAATTTTGTTCTTTTGTTTCTGTAAATGAGTCAGGTTAATATTAAAATATTGTATATACATTTTAAATTTTGTTCTTTTGTTACTGTAAATGAATCGGGGAAATATTAATATGATGTATATACTTTTTAAATTTTGTTCTTTTGTTTCTGTAAACGAGTCAGTTGAATAATAAAATATTGTATATACATTTTAAATTTTGTTCTTTTGTTTCTGCAAATGAGTCAGGTGAATATTAATGTAATTTATATACATTTTTAATTTTGTTCTTTTGTTTCTGTAAATGAGTCAGTTGAATATTAAAATATTGAATATACATTTTAAATTTTGTTCTTTTGTTTCTGCAAATGAGTCAGGTGAATATTAATATAATTTATATACATCTTAAATTTTGTTCTTTTGTTTCTGTAAATGAGTCAGGTGAATATTAATATAATATATATACATTTTTAATTTTGTTCTTTTATTTCTGTAAATGAGTCAGGTAAATATTAATATAATGTATATACATTTAAAATTTTGTTCTTTTGTTTCTGTAAATGAGTCAGGTAAATATTAATATAATGTATATAGATTTAAAATTTTGTTCTTTTGTTTCTGTAAATGAGTCAGGTGAATATTAATATTATTTATATACATCTTAAATTTTGTTCTTTTGTTTCTGTAAATGAGTCAGGTGAATATTAATAGAATGTATATACATTTTTAATTTTGTTCTTTTGTTTCTGTAAATGAGTCAGGTGAATATTAATATAATGTATATACATTTTAAATTTTCTTCTTTTGTTTCTGTAAATGAGTCACTAAAATATTAATATAATGTATATACATTTTTAATTTTGTTCTTTTGTTTCTGTAAATGAGTCAGGTAAACATTAATATAATGTATATACATTTTTAATTTTGTTCTTTTGTTTCTGTAAATGAGTCAGGTGAATATTAATATAATGTATATACACTTTAAAATTTTGTTCTTTTGTTTCTGTAAGTGAGTCAGGTGAATATTAATATAATTTATATACATCTTAAATTTTGTTCTTTTGTTTCTGTAATTGGGTCAGGTGAATATTAATATAATGTATATACATTTAAAATTTTGTTCTTTTGTTTCTGTAAATGAGTCAGGTGAATATTAATATAATGTATATACATCTTAAATTTTGTTCTTTTGTTTCTGTAAATGAGTCAGGTGAATATTAATATAATTTATATACATCTTAAATTTTGTTCTTTTTTTTCTGTAAATGGGTCAGGTGAATATTAATATAATGTATATACATTTAAAATTTTGTTCATTTGTTTCTGTAAATGAGTCAGGTAAATATTAATATAATGTATATACATTTAGAATTTTGTTCTTTTGTTTCTGTAAATGAGTCAGGTGAATATTAATGTAATGTATATACATTTTACATTTTGTTCTTTTGTTTCTGTAAATGAGTCAGGTTAATATTAATATAATGTATATACATCTTAAATTTTGTTCTTTTGTTTCTGTAAATGAGTCAGGTGAATATTTATATAATTTATATACATCTTAAATTTTGTTCTTTTGTTTCTGTAAATGAGTCAGGTGAATATTAATATAATATATATACATTTAAAATTTTGATCTTTTGTTTCTGTAAATGAGTCAGGTGAATATTAATATAATTTATATACATTTTAAATTTTGTTCTTTTGTTTCTGTAAATGAGTCAGGTGAATATTAATATAATGTATATACACTTTAAATTTTGTTCTTTTGTTTCTGTAAATGAGTCAGGTAAATATTAATATAATGTATATACATTTAAAGTTTTGTTCTTTTGTTTCTGTAAATGAGTCAGGTGAATATTAATATAATGTATATACATTTAAAATTTTGTTCTTTTGTTTCTGTAAATGAGTCAGGTAAATATTAATATAATGTTTATACACTTTAAATTTTGTTCTTTTGTTTCTGTAAATGAGTCAGGTGAATATTAATATAATGTATATACATTTAAAATTTTGTTCTTTTGTTTCTGTAAATGAGTCAGGTGAATATTAATATAATGTATATACATTTAAAATTTTGTTCTTTTGTTTCTGTAAATGAGTCAGGTAAATATTAATACAATGTATATACATTTTAAATTTTGTTCTTTTGTTTCTGTAAATGAGTCAGGTAAATATTAATATAATGTATATACATTTAAAGTTTTGTTCTTTTGTTTCTGTAAATGAGTCAGGTGAATATTAATATAATGTATATACATTTAAAATTTTGTTCTTTTGTTTCTGTAAATGAGTCAGGTAAATATTAATATAATGTTTATACACTTTGAATTTTGTTCTTTTGTTTCTGTAAATGAGTCAGGTGAATATTAATATAATGTATATACATTTAAAATTTTGTTCTTTTGTTTCTGTAAATGAGTCAGGTGAATATTAATATAATGTATATACATTTAAAATTTTGTTCTTTTGTTTCTGTAAATGAGTCAGGTAAATATTAATACAATGTATATACATTTTAAATTTTGTTCTTTTGTTTCTGTAAATGAGTCAGGTAAATATTAATAAAATGTATATACATTTTAAATTTTGTTCTTTTGTTTCTGTATATGAGTCAGGTTAATATTAATATAATGTATATACACTTTAAATTTTTTTCTTTTGTTTCTGTAAATGAGTCAGGTGAATATTAATATAATGTATATACACTTTAAATTTTGTTCTTTTGTTTCTGTAAATGAGTCAGGTGAATATTAATATAATTTATATACATCTTAAATTTTGTTCTTTTGTTTCTGTAAATGAGTCAGGTTAATATTAATACAATGTATATACATTTTAAAATTTGTTCTTTTGTTTCTGTAAATGAGTCAGGTTAATATTAATATAATTTATATACATCTTAAATTTTGTTCTTTTGTTTCTGTAATTGGGTCAGGTGAATATTAATATAATGTATATACATTTTTAATTTTGTTCTTTTGTTTCTGTAAATGAGTCAGGTGAATATTAATATAATGTATATACATCTTAAATTTTGTTCTTTTGTTTCTGTAAATGAGTCAGGTAAATATTAATATAATTTATATACATCTTAAATTTTGTTCTTTTTTTTCTGTAAATGGGTCAGGTGAATATTAATATAATGTATATACATTTAAAATTTTGTTCATTTGTTTCTGTAAATGAGTCAGGTAAATATTAATATAATGTATATACATTTAGAATTTTGTTCTTTTGTTTCTGTAAATGAGTCAGGTTAATATTAATATAATGTATATACATCTTAAATTTTGTTCTTTTGTTTCTGTAAATGAGTCAGGTGAATATTTATATAATTTATATACATCTTAAATTTTGTTCTTTTGTTTCTGTAAATGAGTCAGGTGAATATTAATATAATATATATACATTTAAAATTTTGATCTTTTGTTTCTGTAAATGAGTCAGGTGAATATTAATATAATTTATATACATTTTAAATTTTGTTCTTTTGTTTCTGTAAATGAGTCAGGTTAATATTAATATAATGTATATACACTTTAAATTTTGTTCTTTTGTTTCTGTAAATGAGTCAGGTAAATATTAATATAATGTATATACATTTAAAATTTTGTTCTTTTGTTTCTGTAAATGAGTCAGGTTAATATTAATATAATGTATATACACTTTAAATTTTGTTCTTTTGTTTCTGTAAATGAGTCAGGTAAATATTAATATAATGTTTATACACTTTAAATTTTGTTCTTTTGTTTCTGTAAATGAGTCAGGTGAATATTAATATAATGTATATACATTTAAAATTTTGTTCTTTTGTTTCTGTAAATGAGTCAGGTGAATATTAATATAATGTATATACATTTAAAATTTTGTTCTTTTGTTTCTGTAAATGAGTCAGGTGAATATTAATATAATTTATATACATCTTAAATTTTGTTCTTTTGTTTCTGTAAATGAGTCAGGTGAATATTAATATAATGTATATACACTTTAAATTTTGTTCTTTTGTTTCTGTAAATGAGTCAGGTGAATATTAATATAATGTATATATACTTTAAATTTTGTTCTTTTGTTTCTGTAAATGAGTCAGGTTAATATTAATACAATGTATATACATTTTAAATTTTGTTCTTTTGTTTCTGTATATGAGTCAGTTTAATATTAAAATATTGTATATACCTTTTAAATTTTGTACTTTTGTTTCTGTAAATGAGTCAAGTGAATATTAATATAATTTATATACATCTTAAATTTTGTTCTTTTGTTTCTGTAAATGAATCAGGTGAATATTAATATAATGTATATGCATCTTAAATTTTGTTCTTTTGTTTCTGTAAATGAGTCAGGTAAACATTAATATAATGTATATACATTTTAAATTTTATTCTTTTGTGTCTGTAAATGAGTCGGTTAAATATTAATATAATGTATATACATTTTAAATTTTGTTCTTTTGTTTCTGTAAATGAGTCAGTTTAATATTAAAATATTGTATATACCTTTTAAATTTTGTTCTTTTGTTTCTGTAAATGAATCAGGTAAATATTAATATAATGTATATACATTTTTAATTTTGTTCTTTTGTTTCTATAAATGGGTCAGTTGAATATTAAAATATTATATATAAATTTTAATTTTGTTCTTATGTTTCTGTAAATGAGTCAGGTGAATATTAATATAATGTATATACATTTTACATTTTGTTCTTTTGTTTCTGTAAATGAGTCAGGTGAATATTAATATAATGTATATACATTTTAAATTTTGTTCTTTTGTTTCTGTAAATGACTCAGGTTAATATTAATATAATGTATATACATTTTAAATTTTGTTCTTTTGTTTCTGTAAATGAGTCAGGTGAATGTTAATATAATGTATATACATTTTAAATTTTGTTCTTTTGTTTTTGTAAATGAGGCAGGTGAATGTTAATATAATGTATATACATTTAAAATTTTGTTCTTTTGTTTCTGTAAATGAGTCAGGTAAATATTAATATATTGTATATACATTTAAAATTTTGTTCTTTTGTTTCTGTAAATGAGTCAGGTGAATGTTAATATAATGTATATACATTTAAAATTTTGTTCTTTTGTTTCTGTAAATGAGTCAGGTGAATGTTAATATAATGTATATACATTTTACATTTTGTTCTTTTGTTTCTGTAAATGAGTCAGGTGAATATTAATATAATGTATATACATTTAAAATTTTGTTCTTTTGTTTCTGTAAATGAGTCAGGTGAATGTTAATATAATGTATATACATTTAAAATTTTGTTCTTTTGTTTCTGTAAATGAGTCAGGTGAATGTTAATATAATGTATATACATTTAAAATTTTGTTCTTTTGTTTCTGTAAATGAGTCAGGTGAATATTAATATAATGTATATACATTTTACATTTTGTTCTTTTGTTTCTGTAAATGAGTCAGGTGAATATTAATATAATGTATATACATTTTAAATTTTGTTCTTTTGTTTCTGTAAATGAGTCAGGTTAATATTAATATAATGTATATACATTTTAAATTTTGTTCTTTTGTTTCTGTAAATGAGTCAGGTGAATGTTAATATAATGTATATACATTTAAAATTTTGTTCTTTTGTTTCTGTAAATGAGTCAGGTGAATGTTAATATAATGTATATACATTTTAAATTTTGTTCTTTTGTTTCTGTAAATGAGTCAGGTGAATGTTAATATAATGTATATACATTTAAAATTTTGTTCTTTTGTTTTTGTAAATGAGTCAGGTGAATATTAATACAATGTATATACATTTAAAATTTTGTTCTTTTGTTTCTGTAAATGAGTCAGGTGAATGTTAATATAATGTATATACATTTAAAATTTTGTTCTTTTGTTTCTGTAAATGAGTCAGGTGAATGTTAATATAATGTATATACATTTAAAATTTTGTTCTTTTGTTTCTGTAAATGAGTCAGGTAAATATTAATATAATGTATATACATTTAAAATTTTGTTCTTTTGTTTCTGTAAATGAGTCAGGTGAATATTAATATAATGTATATACATTTAAAATTTTGTTCTTTTGTTTCTGTAAATGAGTCAGGTGAATGTTAATATAATGTATATACATTTAAAATTTTGTTCTTTTGTTTCTGTAAATGAGTCAGGTAAATATTAATATAATGTATATACATTTTAAATTTTGTTCTTTTGTTTCTGTAAATGAGTCAGGTGAATATTAATATAATGTATATACATTTAAAATTTTGTTCTTTTGTTTCTGTAAATGAGTCAGGTGAATGTTAATATAATGTATATACATTTAAAATTTTGTTCTTTTGTTTCTGTAAATGAGTCAGGTAAATATTAATACAATGTATATACATTTAAAATTTTGTTCTTTTGTTTCTGTAAATGAGTCAGGTGAATGTTAATATAATGTATATACATTTAAAATTTTGTTCTTTTGTTTCTGTAAATGAGTCAGGTAAATATTAATATAATGTATATACATTTTAAATTTTGTTCTTTTGTTTCTGTAAATGAGTCAGGTGAATGTTAATATAATGTATATACATTTAAAATTTTGTTCTTTTGTTTCTGTAAATGAGTCAGGTGAATGTTAATATAATGTATATACATTTTAAATTTTGTTCTTTTGTTTCTGTAAATGAGTCAGGTGAATGTTAATATAATGTATATACATTTAAAATTTTGTTCTTTTGTTTCTGTAAATGAGTCAGGTGAATGTTAATATAATGTATATACATTTTAAATTTTGTTCTTTTGTTTCTGTAAATGAGTCAGGTGAATGTTAATATAATGTATATACATTTAAAATTTTGTTCTTTTGTTTCTGTAAATGAGTCAGGTGAATGTTAATATAATGTATATACATTTAAAATTTTGTTCTTTTGTTTCTGTAAATGAGTCAGGTGAATGTTAATATAATGTATATACATTTTAAATTTTGTTCTTTTGTTTCTGTAAATGAGTCAGGTGAATGTTAATATAATGTATATACATTTAAAATTTTGTTCTTTTGTTTCTGTAAATGAGTCAGGTGAATGTTAATATAATGTATATACATTTTAAATTTTGTTCTTTTGTTTCTGTAAATGAGTCAGGTGAATGTTAATATAATGTATATACATTTAAAATTTTGTTCTTTTGTTTCTGTAAATGAGTCAGGTGAATGTTAATATAATGTATATACATTTTAAATTTTGTTCTTTTGTTTCTGTAAATGAGTCAGGTGAATGTTAATATAATGTATATACATTTAAAATTTTGTTCTTTTGTTTTTGTAAATGAGTCAGGTGAATATTAATACAATGTATATACATTTAAAATTTTGTTCTTTTGTTTCTGTAAATGAGTCAGGTGAATGTTAATATAATGTATATACATTTAAAATTTTGTTCTTTTGTTTCTGTAAATGAGTCAGGTGAATGTTAATATAATGTATATACATTTAAAATTTTGTTCTTTTGTTTCTGTAAATGAGTCAGGTAAATATTAATATAATGTATATACATTTAAAATTTTGTTCTTTTGTTTCTGTAAATGAGTCAGGTGAATATTAATATAATGTATATACATTTAAAATTTTGTTCTTTTGTTTCTGTAAATGAGTCAGGTGAATGTTAATATAATGTATATACATTTTAAATTTTGTTCTTTTGTTTCTGTAAATGAGTCAGGTGAATGTTAATATAATGTATATACATTTAAAATTTTGTTCTTTTGTTTCTGTAAATGAGTCAGGTAAATATTAATATAATGTATATACATTTAAAATTTTGTTCTTTTGTTTCTGTAAATGAGTCAGGTGAATATTAATATAATGTATATACATTTAAAATTTTGTTCTTTTGTTTCTGTAAATGAGTCAGGTGAATGTTAATATAATGTATATACATTTAAAATTTTGTTCTTTTGTTTCTGTAAATGAGTCAGGTAAATATTAATATAATGTATATACATTTAAAATTTTGTTCTTTTGTTTCTGTAAATGAGTCAGGTGAATGTTAATATAATGTATATACATTTAAAATTTTGTTCTTTTGTTTCTGTAAATGAGTCAGGTAAATATTAATACAATGTATATACATTTAAAATTTTGTTCTTTTGTTTCTGTAAATGAGTCAGGTGAATGTTAATATAATGTATATACATTTAAAATTTTGTTCTTTTGTTTCTGTAAATGAGTCAGGTAAATATTAATATAATGTATATACATTTAAAATTTTGTTCTTTTGTTTCTGTAAATGAGTCAGGTGAATGTTAATATAATGTATATACATTTAAAATTTTGTTCTTTTGTTTCTGTAAATGAGTCAGGTGAATGTTAATATAATGTATATACATTTTAAATTTTGTTCTTTTGTTTCTGTAAATGAGTCAGGTGAATGTTAATATAATGTATATACATTTAAAATTTTGTTCTTTTGTTTCTGTAAATGAGTCAGGTGAATGTTAATATAATGTATATACATTTAAAATTTTGTTCTTTTGTTTCTGTAAATGAGTCAGGTGAATGTTAATATAATGTATATACATTTAAAATTTTGTTCTTTTGTTTCTGTAAATGAGTCAGGTGAATGTTAATATAATGTATATACATTTAAAATTTTGTTCTTTTGTTTCTGTAAATGAGTCAGGTGAATGTTAATATAATGTATATACATTTTAAATTTTGTTCTTTTGTTTCTGTAAATGAGTCAGGTAAATATTAATATAATGTATATGCATTTAAAATTTTGTTCTTTTGTTTCTGTAAATGAGTCAGGTAAATATTAATATAATGTATATACATTTAAAATTTTGTTCTTTTGTTTCTGTAAATGAGTCAGGTGAATGTTAATATAATGTATATACATTTAAAATTTTGTTCTTTTGTTTCTGTAAATGAGTCAGGTGAATGTTAATATAATGTATATACATTTTAAATTTTGTTCTTTTGTTTCTGTAAATGAGTCAGGTGAATGTTAATATAATGTATATACATTTAAAATTTTGTTCTTTTGTTTCTGTAAATGAGTCAGGTGAATGTTAATATAATGTATATACATTTAAAATTTTGTTCTTTTGTTTCTGTAAATGAGTCAGGTGAATGTTAATATAATGTATATACATTTAAAATTTTGTTCTTTTGTTTCTGTAAATGAGTCAGGTGAATATTAATATAATGTATATACATTTAAAATTTTGTTCTTTTGTTTCTGTAAATGAGTCAGGTGAATATTAATATAATGTATATACATTTTAAATTTTGTTCTTTTGTTTCTGTAAATGAGTCAGGTGAATGTTAATATAATGTATATACATTTAAAATTTTGTTCTTTTGTTTCTGTAAATGAGTCAGGTGAATGTTAATATAATGTATATACATTTTAAATTTTGTTCTTTTGTTTCTGTAAATGAGTCAGGTAAATATTAATATAATGTATATACATTTAAAATTTTGTTCTTTTGTTTCTGTAAATGAGTCAGGTGAATGTTAATATAATGTATATACATTTTAAATTTTGTTCTTTTGTTTCTGTAAATGAGTCAGGTGAATGTTAATATAATGTATATACATTTAAAATTTTGTTCTTTTGTTTCTGTAAATGAGTCAGGTAAATATTAATATAATGTATATACATTTAAAATTTTGTTCTTTTGTTTCTGTAAATGAGTCAGGTGAATGTTAATATAATGTATATACATTTTAAATTTTGTTCTTTTGTTTCTGTAAATGAGTCAGGTGAATGTTAATATAATGTATATACATTTAAAATTTTGTTCTTTTGTTTCTGTAAATGAGTCAGGTGAATGTTAATATAATGTATATACATTTAAAATTTTGTTCTTTTGTTTCTGTAAATGAGTCAGGTGAATGTTAATATAATGTATATACATTTAAAATTTTGTTCTTTTGTTTCTGTAAATGAGTCAGGTTAATGTTAATATAATGTATATACATTTAAAATTTTGTTCTTTTGTTTCTGTAAATGAGTCAGGTGAATATTAATATAATGTATATACATTTAAAATTTTGTTCTTTTGTTTCTGTAAATGAGTCAGGTGAATATTAATATAATGTATATACATTTAAAATTTTGTTCTTTTGTTTCTGTAAATGAGTCAGGTGAATGTTAATATAATGTATATACATTTAAAATTTTGTTCTTTTGTTTCTGTAAATGAGTCAGGTGAATGTTAATATAATGTATATACATTTAAAATTTTGTTCTTTTGTTTCTGTAAATGAGTCAGGTGAATGTTAATATAATGTATATACATTTAAAATTTTGTTCTTTTGTTTCTGTAAATGAGTCAGGTGAATGTTAATATAATGTATATACATTTTAAATTTTGTTCTTTTGTTTCTGTAAATGAGTCAGGTGAATGTTAATATAATGTATATACATTTAAAATTTTGTTCTTTTGTTTCTGTAAATGAGTCAGGTAAATATTAATATAATGTATATACATTTAAAATTTTGTTCTTTTGTTTCTGTAAATGAGTCAGGTGAATGTTAATATAATGTATATACATTTAAAATTTTGTTCTTTTGTTTCTGTAAATGAGTCAGGTGAATGTTAATATAATGTATATACATTTAAAATTTTGTTCTTTTGTTTCTGTAAATGAGTCAGGTGAATGTTAATATAATGTATATACATTTAAAATTTTGTTCTTTTGTTTCTGTAAATGAGTCAGGTGAATGTTAATATAATGTATATACATTTTAAATTTTGTTCTTTTGTTTCTGTAAATGAGTCAGGTGAATGTTAATATAATGTATATACATTTAAAATTTTGTTCTTTTGTTTCTGTAAATGAGTCAGGTAAATATTAATATAATGTATATACATTTAAAATTTTGTTCTTTTGTTTCTGTAAATGAGTCAGGTGAATGTTAATATAATGTATATACATTTAAAATTTTGTTCTTTTGTTTCTGTAAATGAGTCAGGTGAATGTTAATATAATGTATATACATTTTAAATTTTGTTCTTTTGTTTCTGTAAATGAGTCAGGTGAATGTTAATATAATGTATATACATTTAAAATTTTGTTCTTTTGTTTCTGTAAATGAGTCAGGTGAATGTTAATATAATGTATATACATTTAAAATTTTGTTCTTTTGTTTCTGTAAATGAGTCAGGTGAATGTTAATATAATGTATATACATTTAAAATTTTGTTCTTTTGTTTCTGTAAATGAGTCAGGTGAATGTTAATATAATGTATATACATTTAAAATTTTGTTCTTTTGTTTCTGTAAATGAGTCAGGTGAATGTTAATATAATGTATATACATTTAAAATTTTGTTCTTTTGTTTCTGTAAATGAGTCAGGTGAATGTTAATATAATGTATATACATTTAAAATTTTGTTCTTTTGTTTCTGTAAATGAGTCAGGTGAATGTTAATATAATGTATATACATTTAAAATTTTGTTCTTTTGTTTCTGTAAATGAGTCAGGTGAATGTTAATATAATGTATATACATTTTAAATTTTGTTCTTTTGTTTCTGTAAATGAGTCAGGTTAATATTAATATAATGTATATACATTTAAAATTTTGTTCTTTTGTTTCTGTAAATGAGTCAGGTGAATGTTAATATAATGTATATACATTTAAAATTTTGTTCTTTTGTTTCTGTAAATGAGTCAGGTAAATATTAATATAATGTATATACATTTAAAATTTTGTTCTTTTGTTTCTGTAAATGAGTCAGGTGAATGTTAATATAATGTATATACATTTAAAATTTTGTTCTTTTGTTTCTGTAAATGAGTCAGGTAAATATTAATATAATGTATATACATTTAAAATTTTGTTCTTTTGTTTCTGTAAATGAGTCAGGTGAATGTTAATATAATGTATATACATTTAAAATTTTGTTCTTTTGTTTCTGTAAATGAGTCAGGTGAATGTTAATATAATGTATATACATTTAAAATTTTGTTCTTTTGTTTCTGTAAATGAGTCAGGTAAATATTAATATAATGTATATACATTTAAAATTTTGTTCTTTTGTTTCTGTAAATGAGTCAGGTGAATGTTAATATAATGTATATACATTTAAAATTTTGTTCTTTTGTTTCTGTAAATGAGTCAGGTGAATGTTAATATAATGTATATACATTTAAAATTTTGTTCTTTTGTTTCTGTAAATGAGTCAGGTAAATATTAATATAATGTATATACATTTAAAATTTTGTTCTTTTTTTTCTGTAAATGAGTCAGGTGAATGTTAATATAATGTATATACATTTAAAATTTTGTTCTTTTGTTTCTGTAAATGAGTCAGGTGAATGTTAATATAATGTATATACATTTAAAATTTTGTTCTTTTGTTTCTGTAAATGAGTCAGGTGAATATTAATATAATGTATATACATTTTAAATTTTGTTCTTTTGTTTCTGTAAATGAGTCAGGTGAATGTTAATATAATGTATATACATTTTAAATTTTGTCGGCAATTTTAAATGATACTTCTTCTTTTATTTTCAATTGAACTCAATAAGAAAAAAAAATTGAATAAAATGGTGATGTACACCCGGGCTTGACAAGGATCATTCGATCAGTAATGGAATGCTCTACCACTAAGCTATATCTCTTGACTATATAAATCTGTTTTTTTTTTAAGAAAAAAATAATTTGCGGAAATTTTATTATTTTCCTTGGCCGGTGTAACGTAAAATATTCCCCTGTAAAAATTATTCTTTTCTATCTATAAGAGAGAAAAGCTATTCTTAAGATCGGATTTTTTTTCAAATTTATCGGATAAATTCCTGTATAAAGCATATATTAGAACACTGCCAGACGTATAAATTACCTTTGTGCAATGTTCCATAGATAGGCTCAGCCGTTTAGGAACCTATGAGGACGGAAGTCATACACACAAAAAGTGACTTTTATATAATAGTATAATATATATATATATATATATATATATATATATATATATATATATATATATATATATATATATATATATAAAGTACTCGTTTCTTATGTTGAGCATTCTAAGTTGAAGTTAAATGTTGGTCTCTTAAGCTTACACTAGCCGATCATGATGTTATAATCATTAGATTACTATCACGGTATTGACGTTTAAAAATAAATGTTTAAATTTCAACTGTATTTTTGCGATTAACGTTAGCCGTGTGGGTTTGTCTCTTGCTAATGGCGTCAGATTTTTTTTTTTTTGTTGGGTTGGAATCTCTCGACCGGCGGTAATCGTTACACCCTGCACTGATGATCCCCGAAAGGATGAAACACTAGTGTATGTAGGTATTAAAAAATAAATATAGTAATTATATATATATATATATATATATATATATATATGCAAAGGTTTTATGTGTTTGTGTGTGAGTTCGTTATTTATAGTCTCCGAAACGGCTGAACAGAATTCCTTTAAAATTTACAGAACTTTAATGTATAAGTCTGGGAGTTTTGTCTCAGAATATCCCCGATAATTATCGATAATCCATAATCGAAACCATTATTTCAATTTATCTATCATCGGTAAAGCCATTTTTCCATGTTGTCGCTTAGCCACAATTATAGAACAACGGACCGGGAAAATTCTAATGTGGGTAAGTTGATATCGTGTGTGTGTTTTTTTTTTTTATAAAAGAAACAGTAGGTTCGCTAGAGTGCAATGTAGAATAACATGTATTTTAGACTAAGTTACTGCATGGAGGCATGTGAAGCTTCATTCAGGGAGATTTCACGGATTTCGATGACTATACAAATATAGGAGTGTGAAATATTCGTTAATCAGCATAAAATCCCGGGCAACGTCGGGTCTTCCTGCTAGTATATACATATAAAAGAAACTGTGTTTGTGAGTTCGTTTCCTATGAACTCGAAAACGGTTCGGTCAATTTTTATGAAATTTCACACAAAGGTACTTTATGTGCCTGACAGTGTTCTTAGATAGGCTTTTGTTGAAGCCGAAATACCCAACATATAATATAAATTAATGCATTCGAAATAAAAGTTTCTCCAAGGTACATGCCACATATCTCCAAGGCACATGCCTCAATTGTGCTCTAAATAGAGCACAATTGAGGCATGTGCCGTGGAGATATCGCTGCCGATGTATTTTCCTTGCATATTCATACATGAATAATGTTACGAAAAACATTTCAGCTTAAAACGTTTTATTTAGTTATCTATAGATGCATTAACCATTAATGTTCACAGCGGCCGTTAAACTGTAAGCATCACTAGATCTAGCTTTCCGATGCTTTAGTTTCGTATGACAAACAAAAAATCTATTTCCACATGATCGTCTCTACTCAGTCGCAAAACGCAGTCAATGTGAGCAACTTTTTCTCTGTAAGGTCGCATGACAAAACACAACGAATCCGATACTAACTCCAGTGACATGGTGAAACTTGTTAAAACTTGTCATTCATATTAACAGAATTCTTTTGTATCCAACAACTTAGTCATGTTCCTAATGTAATTTTGTGGCAACTTTTTGGAGATTTGCAAACCTATACATTTTTGGAAAGGTTGTTGTCTCAGGAAGAAGAAAATCAATGTTTGCAGTTGCCCAGATGCGTACAAGGCGGCCATATTGGATTTACAAAATAGCCGCCATAAGCTGTACGTTTTGTAATATCTCGGCTTCTAAATAAGCTGGAACACTGATTTTAACTGTTAAACCTACATTTTTAGGGTCATAGAAGCCAATGGTGGTAGTTATAAAGCAACAACATTTTTAACATTAACCTTTAGATGCATAACTGGGTTCAAACTGATGTGGTGTTGTTTTATTGCAATATCTTTGTAATAAAAATATGTATCATTTATAAATTCGTACTTCAGCTGTCCCTAAAAAATCTTGCTTTTATATCACTAATTCAAATTGTTAATTTACTTCTGATACTTTGAGAACTTGTAGTTTTTGTATTGCTATTCTAACATTACTGTAATTCTCTCTGTGTTTGTAGGTTAAGCATGAGTGATGAGTCGCAAAGTAGAGAGGAGGCATGTCAAACCAAGGAGTCCGTTAACTGGAAGCAGCGCATTCTCTGCCAGTCTGATGATAAAAAAAAGTCTTGGTGCGACATCCTCGCTTAGAGTCCTATGGGTTCGTACTGCAGGTAATTCTAGAGAGGGCTAGTTTGAATGGTGGGGACTGTACACCAGAAACAATATGTGAAGAGAGGGCGGTCTGGCATTGCTCATGGCATTCGAGTGCAACTGACAAAGTTGAAATACAATCTGCAAGAGATCGCAACGCACACGCTTTAGCTACAGACGAGGCTATTCCAGGCCCCTCTACATCTGGTTCTGCATTGTCATTCACACGATCACATACAAGTCCACTGGATAAAAAAAGGGTGCTTCTTCTGCCAACAAGACAATGGCCAACAACTATACCAGATCAGGGCTGAGAATGCAGGTAAAATCTCCAAGAATCTGGTGGAAAGGTCCCATAATCCTGCATTGAAGACTAGGCTGAACGCCTGCATATCACCAGATGATGCACATGCAACTGATGTCCTATACCACAAAGCTGGCTGGACCAAAAATGTGTTCCATGCTCTTCAAGATATTAACACCAGCAAAACTGTTGAAGAACCTTTTCTATAAAAGGCGAGTCTGCTTGAGCTAATAAATCCTATTGATGTAGAAACAAAAAAACAAAGCATACCTTGGGATGGATGATATTGAAATGACTTATGTTAATATACTTGGTTTGGATAGTTTTTGAAAATCATGTATCTGTATTCAGTAGTAAATGACTGAAAGAAATGATCCTTACTTATTTGCCGCACCTGAAGTCTGTTCGACCAAACATAAGGAAGCCAATTGTCTTCTACTCCCCAGATGCATGTGAAGAGGACATGGTTAATACCTCAATGACAACTGGTAAGGAGGAGGAGAATAGCATGAAGACAATCTACAAAGCAGCACAGGTGATAAGGAAAAGCATTGCAACCTTCAAAGAGCCCAAGGAAAGAAATGTCATGCAGGTATCTAGTGACAATGACGATGTTCAAGCTGAATTATACACCTTAATCCATTGGATAATGGTTGGGCCTGCTGAAAAGCTGAAAACTACAAAGAGAACCAAAAATGTTGACCGAGCAACACTGACGGTGAGCCAGAGTATCATGTATGGGTTCAAATCCAGTAAACAGGTAAGGTACAAGTCAAGCAATGGATCAGCATTCAAGTCACGCCATGCACGAGGGAACCCTCAGGTTCTGGGACTGGCACTGACTGCCCACCATGACACATGCAACAAGAAGCTGTTGAATCTTTTCAATGCTCATGGCTATGCTATTTCACATCACCGTGTTCTTCTCATGGAAACTGCTCTGGCAAATGTTGTTATAGAAAACACCAGAGCATACCAAGGCCTCTATGTACTACCATTGCTGATGAAGGGGACCTTTGTGTTTTTCGTAGTAGATAACACAGATGTTTCAGAGGACACTTCTGATGGGAAGGGAATCACCCACGGAACCATCACGGCAGTGTAACAGAAAGTTGATCCTTCTAAAGAACCTGTTGCAGAACCTTTGATCATAGGAGATGCAAGAGTATATCAGTCACACCCTACCATGTAGTCATGCTTCACTGTAACAAGCCAAAATCACAGGCTACCAAGAGGTCAGAACAGTTTGTCATCGGTCAGAGGATCTTAGGATTCTATCAGCTGACACAGCTTGGATAGGTTGTTGCATCTTCTTTATCCAGAATGAAACCTCAAGAAACCTCCAGCAAGATTTCAGGATCGGCACGATACAACTGACTGCTGTTTGAAAGTCTTCTCTTGACACAGGTTGGAACCTTGCCACTACTCCCTAAGGTTGCACACGAGTGGTCAACTCTGCTAAATGTGATTGTACACGCAAATTAGCTGAGGAAGTTGGCAGTTGAGGAAGATAACCCCACAGTCATTATCTTTGACATGACTGTATATGAGAAGGTGGTGCAGCTCCTAGATGCCAGACCTGACTTGAAACGAATGGTTGTTCCTAGACTGGGTGAACTGCATGTCATAATGGCTGCCCTCAGAGCGCTTGGTGCCTTCATGGAGAACTCAGGCATAGATGATGCCTGAGTGGAATAAGGTGTGTATGGTCCTGCCACGACAAGGAAAATCCTGAAATGCACACATATCTACTCATACCTAGCCCTATATGAAATGGATCTGGAGGTGTTATTCAAGGACAACCCACAACTGAAAGATGTGTGCCTGACGGCATCAGGAGTAGAAGCTGACTGTTCTGAGGATAAAGACACGAAGGCTGAATCCGTGAAGCAAGCAAACAGCACCCTCCAGGAAGCCTTGGCCACTGCTGAGGTCATCACAGTATTTCGAAAATGGAAGGAACATAAATCCCAGAAGGCAATGTTCAAGGCCATGATGAGGTACCTAGATTGGGTGGAAGCAATTCTGTTCTTTGTAGCAGCAACTAGGAATGCTGAACTGGAACTCCATGAGCAAGCTGTTTTTTGCCATGGACCGCATCAAGTATAAGCGACTCTGGCCAAGATATATCGCAGATATGCATGACTTGAGGACCAATCACCCTCAGAGATGGGAGGAATTACGAGCAGGCAATATACCAGTCACGCAAAGTGTCATAGACCATGCATGTGAACACCTGAACCATCTGATGAAGACTAGCTGTGGCATCATAGGCATCTCCAAAAATACCAATGCAAGACAGATGTTTCTGTCCACACCAGAACGTTCACATCTGTCAAAAGAGTTTAAGAATCAGTTTGACATGGAAGCTGACAGAATCACAGAGCATCATGAGCTTGGACCAAGTGCAGTCAAGAGGGCACATGGTACAGTCGACAAGATCAAGGAAGCCATACTCAGCCATAGAAACCTCTTTACCACTAAAGGGGAAAAGTTGTACAATGTGATCACAATGCCTACATCCCAGATTAGTATATACCGCAGATCTTGACTATTGACGTCACTGGACAGAAGTTGTATAAGGATTACGTGTCAGAGCAGATCAATAGAGATGTCAGCCTCTGGCCCCCTGTGAAGAAAAAGAACAAGATGTTCCTTTCTGGGAACAAGAAAATTACAGTGAAACTCAGAGACAATACTGTGGATCTGAAGGAGACCAAGGACCTGTTTGCAAAGTTGATGGTACTTGCCAGGTTAAACCGAGACATCAACCAGAAAGAGGCCATATGAAACCATGAATTCACTCTGACACCAAGATGCAACGGATACAGGATTTACAGATCCCACAACTACTGATCAGCCAAGTCGGAAGATAGCACTGGTGGATGGCATGAAGCTTGTGTAGAAGCTGAGCAAGAAACCAGCGACTCTAGTGACAGTTAAGCATCTGAGTGGCTGCTTCAATTACAGACTGATGCAAATAACACGAGATTATGATGAAATCATCGTTTTTGACACATACCGAACAGATTCTCTGAAGAGTGCAACCAAAGATAAATGAAGATAAGGAAAACCTTCTGTTCAGTATCAAGTCAGGGATAACACTAACATCAAACACATTCCAATGGGGAGGTTCCTCTCCCATGACAAGACGAAGGCTGATCTGACTGACTATCTCGCTGTCCAAGCTCAAGAGTACAACAGGGGATCATCCAAGCTGATCATCACATCTGCTTCTGGATACACTGAGAGCAACAAAAACCTGGTCTTTGAAGTAAATAACCATGAGGAAGCAGACATGCTGCTGATCCACTAGGTTGTGCTGGCTTCATAGCGAAACCAACCTGATACACAGTTAGTATTTTTCTCCCCAGATAATGACAGAGGGATCAACATAAAAACAATCCCTGAGCTGCGATGGCATCCTATTCTGCAAACATAGTGCAGAAAGTGAAAGGCTTTCTCCAACACCTGGAGCTCTAAAGCAGCATATTTTAAGAGTCCATGTCCAAGCAAGGGTATGGAAACAAGCAGCCATTGCTCTGCAGATTTCACAATTGGATCCCCGGGAAAATGGGTACTTCAAACAATTTGATGGCAACCAATGACCACAGAGGTTCTCCCAGCCCCTAAGGCCATCCTTGAGATGGTCACATGCAAATATAAATCTGACTGTTCTTCTGGCAGATGTTCGTGCAAGTCTAAATATTTAGCCTGTACTGACATGTGTCAGTGCAGCAGCCAGTGCGAAAACAATGAAGATTCCCAAGCTGTGATCTATGAACGTGATGTTGATGAGGATGTTGATAATGATTATGCATAGACTATGATCAAACATCTCATTATGTTTAAGATGGTTGCACAAACATTCAAAGTTTACAGTTAAAAGGCATTTCAATAAAAATAACTCTGATTTAATGTCTGACTAACTGCCAGAGTTGTTAAGTTTTTTACTCATATGGTGGATTATGGGGAAGGTTATAAAATATGAAATGATAACGTGGACCATTGACTTCCTTGACACTGAAGATGTAGGTTTAGCAGCTTATTTAGAGGCTGAGATATAACAAAACATACATCTTACGGCAGCCATTTTGTAAATTCCAATACGGCTGCCATATACACATCTGAGAACATTTTATAACTACCACCATTGGCTTTCTGGGTCCTGAAAATGTAGGTTTAGCAGTTAAAATCAATGTTCCAGCTCATTTAGAAGCCGAGATATTACAAAACGTACATCTTAATGCGGCCATTTTGTAAATCCAATATGGCCGCCATATACGCATCTGAGCAAATGCAAACATTGATTTTCTGATTCCTTAGACAAAAACCTTTTCAAAAATGTATAGGTTCCCACAAAAGTTAAAATTGTGCCATTAGAAACCTGACTAACTGTTCTACTTATAACGTTAAAAACATTATCAAATAATACATTACTTAATTATGATATAAAAGCGGTGCAGATAAAATTTATGTACATCACAAAATATTTGAACCCGGTGATGCTAATGATAACGAATGCAGTTTTTGTTAACTTATTCCAGAAATAGGGGAAACTCGCCCTTTACTTTATATATAAGATAATGTCCAAGCTCTTGTTGGCGAAATAGACCTATGTAATTATCTGTCACACCTGCGGTTTCTGGCCTGTGTTTAGTCCGCACAAATCATCGTTCGACGGCATTTTAAGTCCAATCTGCAATGTTTTTCTTCTAAATTTGCCGTGGCTATGTTTTTTATTTTTATTTATTTTTAGGAGACCGTTATTTCTCTATTTCGCTTGCATCACTAATATTAAAGAACGAGGATATTTGATGCCACCTAAGAAACAAAACGGTTCAGTCATTGTGTTGTGAACCTAACAAATACCCTTTATGAATGGATAAACGTCTGCACTTGTCAAACACAGGCGTTGCATTGTTTTTGTTTTAAATTTTAGTAATTAAGAATATTTACTTTACTGATACAAACATTAGTTATTTGTACGTCCGTGTGTTCAAAAAGTTCCGACACAACGGCATTTATCAAACAAGATATGACTATAAATATAGCATTATTCTTATTCAGGGTTACTGGTATTGCCTAAGAAATATGAAATTGAGCTTCAACATTTGTGACAAATAGAATCACGTTTTTTTTATTATTGTTAGAATTTTTCAACGAATAAAGCTGGAAGTCAAGTTCTTAAAACCGAAACAGAACTGAATACAAAACAGACGTCATTACATACGCTAAGCAATCGATATCAATTTAAGTAAAGCTTAATAACAATGATAACTAATAAGTATATTTTAACATTTTACTGCAGTTTCATGGAGGTCCGATGATCGGATGCTTTTATTTGGATACAAATTTTATTCTTAGTAAATTAACTTAAAAAAAATATATGCACCGTAACACCATGGCGTGCTATGAGGTTCCGCATGCATAACGAGGCAATATCAATAGATCGTTGTTTTTTAGTATAAATGCAAAATATAATGAACAAACTTTTATCTCCGATCATGTTTGTTTGAAATGTGAACTATCAAGAATAGTTTCTGCATGATATAACGAATATTTTTTGTAGAATAAAGCACTCTACCCAGTTGATAACGAATATTTAAAATAAATATAAAAACGTTTGTGAGTTTTTTGTAGTTACTACTGATTTTATAGTAATTTTTTGTAGTTACTACTGATTTTATAGTAATTTTTTGTAGTTACTACTGATTTTAAAATATTTTTTTTTGTTGATACTATTGATTTTACAGTAATTTTTAGTAGTCACTACTGATTTTATAGTCATTTTTGTTGTATTTTATACTGATTTTATAGTAATTTTTTGTAGGTACTACTGATTTTATAGTAATTTTTGTAGTTATTACTGATTTTATATCAATTTTTTTGTAGTTACTACTGATTTTATAATAATTTTTGTTGTAGTTACTACTGATTTTATAGTAATTTTTGTAGTTACTACTGATTTTATAGTAATTGCTTTTTTAGTTAATACTGATTTAAAGTAATTTTTTGTGTAGTTACTGCTGATTTTATAATAATTTTGTTGCAGTTACTACTGATTTTATAGTTATTTTTTTGTAGTATCTACTGCTTTTGTCATAATTATTTTGTAGCTACTACTGATTTTATAGTAATTCATTTGTAGTCAAAACTGATTTTATGGTATTTTTTTGCAGATACTAATGATTTTATAGCAATTTTTTGTAGTTACTACTGATTTTATAGCAATTTTTTATAGTTACTACTGATTTTATAGAATTTTTGTAGTTACTACTGATTTTATAGTAATATTTTGTAGTTACTACTGATTTTATAATAATATGTTGTAGTTACTACTGATTTTATAGTAATTTTTTGTAGTTACTACTGATTTTATAGTAATTTTTTGTAGTTACTACTGATCTTATAGTAATTTTTTTGAAGTTACTGCTGATTTTATAGTAATATTTTTTAATTACTACTGGTTTTAAACTAATTTTTTTGTAGTTACTACTGATTTTATAGTAATGTTTTTAGTTACTACTGGTTTTAAAGTATTTTTATAGTTACTACTGATTTTATGGCAATTTTTTGTAGTTAATACTGATTTTATACTAAGTTTTTTGACGTTACTACTGATTTTATAGTAATTTTTGTAGTTACTACTGATATGGTAGTCATTTTTTGTAGTTACTACTGATTTTATAGTTATATTTTTGTAGTTACTACTGATTTTATGGTAATATTTTTGTAGTTACTACTGATTTTATAGTAATTTTTTTGTAGTTACTACTGATTTTATAGTGATTTTTTGTAGTTACTACTGATTTTGTAGTAATATTTTAAAGTTACTACTGATTTTATAGTTATATCTTTGTAGTTACTACTGATTTTATAGCAATCTTTTGTAGTTACTACTGATATGGTAGTAATTTTTTGTAGTTGCTACTGATTTTATATCAATTTTTGTAGTTACTACTGCTTTCATAGTAATATTCTTGTAGTTACTACTGATTTAATGTTAATTTTTTGTAGTTACTACAGATTTTATAGCTATATTTTTGTAGTTACTACTGATTTTATAGTAATTTTTTGTAGTTACTACTGATTTTATAGTAATTTTTTGTAGTTACTACAGATTTTGTAGTAATTTTCTGCAGTTACTATTGATTCTATAGTAAGTTATTTTGTAGTTACCACTGATTTTATAGTAATTTTTTTGCAGTTACTACTGATTTTAAACTAATTTTTTTGTAGTTACTACTGATTTTATAGTAATTTTTTGTTGTTACTACTGAGATTATAGTAATTTTTTTGTAGTTACTACTGATTTGGTAGTAATTTTTTCTTTGGAGTTACTACTGATTTTATAGTAATTTTTTGTAGTTACTACTGGTTTTATAGTATTATTTTTAGTTACTACTGATTTTATGGAAATTTTTTTGTAGTTACTACTGATTTTATAGTAAGTTTTTGTAGTTACAATCGATTTTATGGTAATTTTTTTGTAGTTGCTACTGATTTTGTAGTAATATGTTTTTAGTTACTACTGATTTTATATTATTTTTTGTAGTTACTACTGATTTCTTAGTAAATTTTTTTAGTTAATACTGATTTTATAGTAATTTTTTTTAGTTAATACTGATTTTATAGTAATTTTTTTTAGTTACTACTGATTTTATAGTAATTTTTTTTAGTTAATACTGATTTTTTAGTAATTTTTTTTAGTTACTACTGATTTTATAGTAATTTTTTTAGTTAATACTGATTTTATAGTAATTTTTTTTTAGTTAATACTGATTTTATAGTAATTTTTTTTAGTTAATACTGATTTTATAGTAATTTTTTTTAGTTAATACTGATTTTATAGTAATTTTTTTTAGTTAATACTGATTTTATAGTAATTTTCTTTAGTTACTACTGATTTTATAGTAATTTTTTTAGTTAATACTGATTTTATAGTAAGTTTTTTACGTTACTACTGATTTTGTAGTAACTTTTTGCAGTTACTATTGATTTCATAGTAATTTTTTAATAGTTACTACTGATTTTATAGTAATTTCTTTTTAGTTACTATTGCTTTTATAGTAATTTTTTGTGTAGTTATTGCTGATTTTATAATAATTTTGTTGTATTTACGTATTTTATCGTATTTTTTGTAGTTACTACTGCTTTTGTAATAATTTCTTTGTAGCTACTACTCGTTTTATAGTACTTTTTTGGAGTTACTACTGATTTTATGGTAATTTTGTAGTTACTACTGATTTTGTAGTAATATTTTTTAACGTTACTACTGATTTTATAGTATTTTTTTGTAGTTACTACTGATCTTATAGTAATTTTTTTAGTTACTACTGATTTCATGGTAATTTTTTTGTAGTTACTACTGATTTTGTCGTAATTTTTTTTGTAGCTACTACTGATTTTATAGTAATTTTTTTGTAGTTACTACTGATTTTATAGTAAGTAGAACAGACTACTTTAATTATCATCGGATTTTAATCTCAATTTGAGTATTCACTTTGCTAGCCGTATTGCAGAGCTGTGATACTACGAAACAGTCTGTGGACGACTATGTGTGTATGAAATAACGATATTTAAAACAGATGATATTAATATAGAACTTTTATCAATTTGAATATTTTGCTCTCCTATTTAATAACATTCCAGGTGTTTCCACCAACCGTTTCAATCCATTTCTTTTAGTAGTTGACCATCAGTATATATCATCAGTATAGATCATCAGTATAGATCATCAGTATAGATCATCAGTATAGATGTGTTCGTGAACTTTAGCCTAATAAATTGCTTTGTAAAGCTTCTAAGCTTTGTTAGTCAAACATAATTAAACTATAAGCTAACCAAATTCAATTATGTGCATAAAAGTTCGCCTTATTTTTTATTCTTCTTCTTCATTTTATACTGTAATGTCATTTTATAATGTAATGTCATTTTATAATGTAATGTCATTTTAGAATGTAATGTCATTTTATAATGTAATGTCATTTTATAATGTAATGTCATTTTATAATGTAATGTCATTTTATAATGTAATGTCATTTTATAATGTAATGTCATTTTATAATGTAATGTCATTTTAGAATGTAATGTCATTTTAGAATGTAATGTCATTTTAGAATGTAATGTCATTTTAGAATGTAATGTCATTTTAGAATGTAATGTCATTTTAGAATGTAATGTCATTTTATACTGTAATGTCATTTTATAATGTAATGTCATTTTATAATGTAATGTCATTTTATAATGTAATGTCATTTTATAATGTAATGTCATTTTATAATGTAATGTCATTTTATAATGTAATGTCATTTTATAATGTAATGTCATTTTATAATGTAATGTCATTTTAGAATGTAATGTCATTTTAGAATGTAATGTCATTTTAGAATGTAATGTCATTTTATAATGTAATGTCATTTTATAATGTAATGTCATTTTAGAATGTAATGTCATTTTAGAATGTAATGTCATTTTATAATGTAATGTCATTTTATAATGTAATGTCATTTTATAATGTAATGTCATTTTATAATGTAATGTCATTTTAGAATGTAATGTCATTTTAGAATGTAATGTCATTTTAGAATGTAATGTCATTTTATAATGTAATGTCATTTTAGAATGTAATGTCATTTTAGAATGTAATGTCATTTTAGAATGTAATGTCATTTTAGAATGTAATGTCATTTTATACTGTAATGTCATTTTATAATGTAATGTCATTTTATAATGTAATGTCATTTTATAATGTAATGTCATTTTATAATGTAATGTCATTTTAGAATGTAATGTCATTTTATAATGTAATGTCATTTTATAATGTAATGTCATTTTATAATGTAATGTCATTTTATAATGTAATGTCATTTTAGAATGTAATGTCATTTTATAATGTAATGTCATTTTATAATGTAATGTCATTTTATAATGTAATGTCATTTTAGAATGTAATGTCATTTTAGAATGTAATGTCATTTTAGAATGTAATGTCATTTTATAATGTAATGTCATTTTATAATGTAATGTCATTTTAGAATGTAATGTCATTTTATAATGTAATGTCATTTTAGAATGTAATGTCATTTTAGAATGTAATGTCATTTTATACTGTAATGTCATTTTATAATGTAATGTCATTTTATATGTATAGTTTTCCACAAAATAAAATTTGTAATTCCCCACAAATGCACAACATTGTTTTGTATTGTCGAATACCATTCATTCTGTTATTATTTCATTTCATAATCCAAGGATTTCACATTATTTTCAAAACAGTCACACGCATCAAATATTTTCTAATACAATGCAAAGCGGGTCAATGTCTTCAAGTGACACAATTATACATTAGATACGTTGTAAGGACGACCATGCGTGCGTTAGCATTTCGAAATCATTAGATTTCGCTTTAATGTAATCGTTTAACATCGTTTATCGAATATTTTTCGAATGTCTATTAGTTTTTCTTCCCTGCTACTAATGATAATGATCAACAAATAAATTCATATAAAATAAAATACATTATTAATGAATCACGCATTATGAAGTTTGAATATGAATAAAAGAAAAAAAAAAATAAAATCGACAAGTGATCGTGGTGCAAAATATATTAAGTAACAGTTCACACATGTCACGTTACATGTCTAGATTAGTGTCTAGATTAGTGTCTTGGTTAGTGTCTTGTTTGCTTAAATGTTTCTGTGTAATAAGTATAAACGTTTTGTGCATTAACAGTACGATTCTAAACAATTTCAAATTGATCGCTGATTCTTAAAATAAAAGGAGATTTGCTTCAATTTACAAACAGAAAAGACTTTAGGCGTGATAAAGTTCAGCTTTTAATCGCTGGGACCGAAACATATTTTGCAAATGTGTATCTAAATAAGTTTTGTATAAATAAAAATATTTATTATTAATAGTATCAAAATCTCTATTTATTATTGAGCACTTTTATAAAAACGGATTCTTTGTGGATGCACACTTTATATTGAATATTATTTACACACACATTTATATATATATATATATATATATATATATATATATATATATATATATATATATATATATAATCAACAGACAGAGTGTTTCGCTCTATCACTGCTCTTCAGTGCTGATACACTAGCAACTACCACAAGCCAGGATTGAAACTCGACCGCCTAGGCGACAGTCGGAGCTTCTAGGTATGTAAAATTACAATGATCAAACATTGTCCAAACACTTAAACTCCATTTGTTTACATAAATAGCATTGCTTTATACGCGAGTGGAAGATTGTTATTTCACTCCTCAATATGCATAATCCAAAATAGCGAGCATTGGTAAGATCAATGGTGAAAAACCGAACAGAGAGCTCAATTATTAAAAAACACAAATTCAAGAGTGTAATATTTATTTATATATTGCATGTATTGCAGAAATTCAGAACAATATGGTATTGTTTAGGTTTTACTGGAAAGAAATATGTTCATATTTATAATTCCCATGCGATTACTACAATAATAATCCATCATCTACAAATTAAACGCACGATGAAGCAGTTACTCCTGAATGGGGGAGGTAAATTTAGAAAGAGATGGCCTTTAATAGGTTGAGTAAATCCAGCTCACCCAAAAAGCATTTTTAATAGCACTTTTAATTGCAACAAATGTGCGTGTAATGTTCCGTTGGAACTTTCTTACCAATGTGATCCACAGGAAATCAGTCTACCTAACACAAAATAGGGCTAATGCCAGATATTCTCCGTATTTACTTGCTTTCACACTAGGGCAGAATCAGATTCCATTTTACTGTGGAGAAATTCAGCTTCCCAAAAAGGGATATCCTAGATTTAGACAAAATCACGTATATAGTACCAGCGGCACTCCATCCGGCATGAGTGATCCCCAGGTGACAGTTAATAAATCAATTTCATCCCTAGAAAAGGGGAGACAATGCCAGATAATATCATATAACATATAAATTTGAAATAACATTGTTAAATGCGTCTAAATGTTTCTCTAAGTTCTTTCGAACATTTTTAGCATTCAACGCGCAGAATGAGTGGATGTATTTTAAGAATATGCGTCCGTTCCTTTTAATCATTCATTTTGCTCTTAATCATTCGTTATTTTGAGAAGAAAAAACTAAAAATGGGGGAAAAAGAACGGCGCCAATCGCAACTTAGAATAATACTTATGAATGATCATGCGTATATTGTTGGAATCATTAAGAAGTTTATCTGTTCTGTTTTCGCTTTCTTCTTCGGCATCATCATCATCACTGTCGTCATCATCATCATCTTCTTCTTTTTCATATTCTTCCCTCCCCTTACAACCACTTCATCATCATCGTCTTCTTATCTAAATGGATGTCTCTACGCACAAAGACCAATTCTTACTAGAAACATGGTTTGCTATTTGAATGAAGAACTCTTTGTACACAGAGAAATCTTTCATGGCGCCCTTATAAACGTGCAATGGGTCTAATGAATCACTAATTATATACACACAAGCAAACTAGCATATACTCACACGACAGATTCACGCTCTGATTGATATTACACACACACACACACACATATATATATGTTCAGAATGTGAGATTATATAATTATTTCCACAGTAAAACCACGTCGCAACTCGCAAGAGCCATAACAGCCAACAAACCGGAAGTTCAAGACTCGAGTTTTGCTCTAATTTGGACTCATCAGTTCGACATATTCGAACTCGAGATTCGAAACACTAGCCTCTTGCATGCGAATCAAGCAAGGTCGAGATGAAGTAGGTCCATTGCACAGTCGGATTTCGCCGCGGTTTGCTTGATCTGTGTTAGTTAATAGACTTTCTTTTGTTTGGCGCGTTTGCTTATGTGGCAGAGGTTAGTGTTTCCAATCTCGAGTTCGAATATGTTCAACTGATGAGCCCAAATGAGAGCAAAACTCGAGTCTTGAACTTCCGGTTTGTTGAATGTCATGGCTCTTGTGAGCTGCAACGTGGTTTTACTGTGGAAATAATTATATATATATATATATATATATATATATATATATATATATATATATATATCTTTGTTACAAATAGCATACTTGCAGATTCAAAAAGTTTTATGTATGAAAATCATACTTTATAATTACGGAATACATTAATTTAATATATAGAGTACTCTCACCTCTAAACGAGCTTCGTGCACAATTTCTATCATGTATCTATTATTAACTCAACAACCACCTTAATCTACAGAACATGGTAACAACAACACATTTGAACACAAGTAGATCTCAATGGTGTTTATAGTAAAAGATATAGTATGTCAAACTACGAAACGTTTTTGAAGAAGTGGGGCATTTTCGTTGATCAGTCCGTCTGTGAAAAAAAACATCTTCAAGAGAAACACCCAGTCCTAAGTAAGTCACTTCGAAGACTATGGGACAAATGCAGCCAGTGACAACTGTCAAAGCTATTTTGGATGCGTCAAAGAGCGTTGAGCTGAGATATTTGATATTGTGAAAGATTCATCTCAGTAGTTCGAAATACTTTGCATAAAAACTGCAAACCTTGTACTCGTTATTTACTGCACACTTCTGTTAACAGCAATATGGAGCAAGCTCTCACACATATCGAATCTGCAAGATTTGTCTTAAAATGGAGGCAGTGTAATCTGTTTAATGCTGGTTATGAGTTCAGATCGTAGATTTTTTCTTTCGTGGAGCTACCTTAAAGGATTCTTAGAGAACTGATGAAAGCCAAAAAGGAAGGGGGGTAAAGACATCACACAGTCGTTTTGTAAAGATATAAAGTAAAAGAAAAATTGTGGTGCTCTTTCAAAAAGCTAAATTGAAGTCATTTTTAAAACATGTTTTAGAATATAACTTTTGGAGTTAAAAAAATAGGAGGCTTTACTTCTGGAACGACCCTCATACGACAAAGCGCGCCGCGGAAGCCCATGCAAAACTATTGTTTATCGCTGGCAAAAGTTTATTCAGAATGATGGTGACCATGTAAAAAATTCTAGAGAACAAAGTCACTGATTTAAATTGTACCACTCCTGTCTTTGTACCTCTTCATCGTTGCAGTTAAAATATAGGAGTCTTTACTTTTGGAAAGACCCTCATATTTCCTAAAAAAATAAATTGTTTTTAAATATTGTGACATTTCTGAATTTTTGAGATGAGGATTGGTTATTGGTATTATTATTCATGGGACTACTGTTCTCATCTTGAGGTTATATCGACCGAAACGTTGTGAAAATCACATTCAAGATAAGAACAGTAGTCCGATGAATAATAATACCAATAACTTGTAATGTTTACTTAATTCATTACTAAATTTTAGAAAATATATCAAGAAATAAATAAAGTTGCATTTTAATTCTATGAACAGGAATTGCGTTATTACGTGACTGGAACCTTAAAAAAGCAACACGTAAGAATGATGTATAAGCAGTATAATAAAATGACATAAACACGGACATTTATTGTTAGCTTAGTCATACAACCGATTCAAATTTATTGGTTTCAAACTTTAATGTAGATACACTTATTTCATATTGTTAGCATTTCTAACGTGTTGTTTTTCTTTTTTATCAAAGTCTTAGAAGAAAATGTTTCCTTTTTTGGTTCTTTCGATAATTTTAATTTTATTTATTTTATTTTGTAATCAATGTATCAAGAACTATAGAGTAAACGGTAATATTTATAAATGTTTGGATAAAATAATAAAACAGTTTCATGTTTCTGTGGATTGTTGACGTAAACGTTGGCAGTTAAACATGGAATTTTCATATTTTTATTAAAAAACAAATGCAATAGTGCCAATAAAACGAAAGTTATAAAACGAAAATACTTGTTAAGAAATAATTTAATTACAAATTAAATCCCCCAGAATGCATTTCGTTTTTCTGTCACAAGTCAGACATTTTCATCCTTAATTAATAGTTGTATTATATAAAGTGAATTATTTTGTGAACCTTCGACATTTGAGAGGGTTTGAAAACATTTAAACTTTCGAATAGAAGGTCATTCCATACTTTAAAATTTCTAACACATCCTCACGTATTAGAACTTGCATGTGTTGGACAGTATTTAGATTCAAGCATTTTATAGAGATTACAACGATGTCAGCTGAGCAACAATTCAGTCACAGTTTCATACAATTTCGCGCAATTAATAAATTTATGAAGAAACGACCTCGTAATAATAAAATTTAATTTTCAAATTACTATTAAAAAAACAGCAACAATTTGTTAACAATTCAGAATTAAAAATGTAAATCAAAGAAGAAAGTAACTAAATTGCCAGCAAAGGCTGAATAATAATAAAAGTAGTTACTCATAATTCATTATACGTTGCGACATCTTTTCTGGACGTCTAGTCTAATAATATTACATCAACAATTCGAATGCTCTCAAAGTTCTATCCTAGTCTTTTTTTACGCATTCTTTTTCGCACAGAAGAAGATAAGAAGAAAAAGAAGAAGAAGAAAGAAGAAGAAAAGAAGAAGAAAAAGAAGTAGAAGAAAAAAAGAAGACGAAAAGGAGAAGAAGAAAAAAAGAAGAAGGTGAAAGAAGAAGAAAAGGAGAAGAAAGAAAGAAAGAAGAAGAAGAGGAAGAAGAAGAAAAACAAGAAAAGAGAACAAGAAGTTATTTTCTATTTTTTTTCTCTCACTGCGCCATGAGTTGACACAAGGTCGTCATTAAATCAAAATAATACTAAAACTGTGTAATTAATCGAAATAATACTAAAACTGTTCTATTTAGTCAAATTAACGAAAAACCGAATTTTTTCTTTTTATATATTTGAATATTTTCAATAACTACCACGTTAATGAAATAATAGAATTAAGTTCTTTTTATGGGGTTAACTTGCCCCAGATATCGTAAAATAACGCGCACACATACACACACATATACATATACATATACATATACATATATATATTTATACACAACCATATATATATATATATATATATATATATATAGTAAGTTATAAAAATATATATGACAATTAAGCTATACAGAATATTCCGCGTTTCATCCACGCTAGGATTCGTCAGACTTATGCACAAGCCTGACGAATACTAGCGTGGATGAAACGCGGAATATTCTGTGTAGCTTGATTGCCATATATATTTTTATTACTTACTTCCTAGCTCTACCTATATATTGAGCACTATTGAAGTAAATACTTAGTTTACGCATAAAATTATACTTTCGTATATTAATTTATGTGATTAAATGAGATAGTCCTATATATATATATATATATATACATACATATATATATATATATATATATATATATATATATATATATATATATATATATATATATATATATATATATATATATATATATATATATATATATATATATATATATAGAGAGAGAGAGAGAGAGAGAGAGAGAGAGAAAGATGGATAGACAGATAGATAAGTGGATGGATAAATGTGTGTGCGCTGTAATAATAACACGTGTCATGCCTATGTTTGAATATTTATATAAATATATAAAAGTTAAAGAAACGAAACGCTAACAAAAATATATTTTTAATTAAATAATATAATGATAGAAATAACTAAAATAGAGGTTGAAATAATCAAGGAAAACGAGAAACTATATTGCGGTTGTACAATGGATTAGAAATACCAAGTTCGTATTTACTTACTTCACCACGTAGACAATGTTAGACATAAGTCGGTCCTTAATATGGGGGACTCCAGTCAAAAAATAGGACCTGGATTGCGATAAAAACGACAAACGTATCATATATTTGAAGTGTTTTCTTCCTGCGACTGAGGACAGAAGACATACTATATTTTGTTCTTAGCTCGAATGTTTGTTTTATTAACTTGCTTCTCACTGATGCAAAAGTAAGTTTACTGGGGAATCGAGCATCCTCGAAAGCAGGAGTTTATAACGAGAGTTAAAAATGTGTCACTGTGGTCCAGCTGAAAAAAAAAAAAAAAAAAAGGCAACATGCATCAATTTACAAGCAATATAACCCATTTCCCTATCCGGAACGCGAAAACTAAAAAATAAATAAATAAAATAAATAAAAACAAACAAAGAAAAGAAAACTTATATGCCTGAAATAATGGCCTAATTCTAAGGTTGGTTAAATAATATTAGTTTAAAATCGTACAAGTACTTGTAAAATATTGATTTTTGTTCATCCGTTTTCTATTTTAAAAATAAGCAAATAAATTGTTGTAAATGTTGTACCTGCAAATTTAATAAAATAATTGCAAGTATAATTTTAAATATATTTTTAAAATATCTAAAAAGCAAGGGAAGCAATTCTACATTACTTATAGTTACGTTAAAATTAACTTAAGAGTTATTTCCCCTAGATCTGTAAATTTAGAAATCAGCAGCATAGGGATGATAATCTTCCTTAAATCAAATAAAATAGAATAACGAACAATGAAAAGTAACCGTCTATTGCATACACAGATCAAATATATCGATTGAAAGGTAAACATATATGAAACTGCTTATTTATTTCGTACTGAATATATTTTAATTCATGCAGATTTCGTATTTATCATTACCGAGCCAACATTTATATATGTACACACACATATACATTTATTTATACATACATACATACATACATACATACATACATACACAAATATATATATATATATATATATGTATATATATATATATGTATATATATATATATATATATATATATATATATATATATATATATAAAATTTCAAAGGCTAAAAAAAAAAATAAATAAATAAATAAATAAATGAATAAAAAATGACTTGGATGTTATCAGCTAGAATTGAAACTTAAACCGCGTTCGCTACTGTTTGAGTTAACCTGAAACAATAAATACGTGAATAAAACACAGTTAGCGAATTCAAAGGAAAAATATGGAAATGTTTATAATAAAACGAAAGAATAAGTAAACTAATGTTTTAATGGAATCAATCTAATAATAATAATAATAATAATAATAATAATAATAATAATAATAATAATAACCGTTACTTAAACGAATCTTAGAGAAACTTCCGGTTGTATTTATTTAAATGTATTTTTTAGTTGAATTTGGTAATTCCTTTATGTGTATTCTAAGTATGTTTACATTGTATTCTGACTGAAAATAACAAAAATAAAAAATAAAAAAAGTTTGTTTATTTTTTTACATGGTAGTCACTACTTATCAAGGCCCGGAAGCCACTCGGGAATAAGGGTTATTGCGTGTACAGTAATCAATGGTATAATATCGTAGTAATCGTTAGTAATGGAGATTTGATAAAGTGTCTTACTTAAGGGAGCGGTTTATCAGGAATTTGTTTATGTTGGACGTGAAGACTTCCAAGTTGTAGTCAGGTGGGAAACAGGCAAACGGAAGAGAGTACCACAGGCGTGCACTTCTAAGAAAGAAGCTTTGTTCATGGAATCTACGTTTGGATTTAGGCACATATAAAGAGGGGAAAATTATTGACAGTGGTTTCAGCTAGATGGGTGTTTTTCGTGAAAGATTGGCGAGGGGGACCAAAGATTGGAGCTCAGCCGAGCACCTGCCATGGAAATAACGATAAAACAAAGACAGGCTCGCAAAGTCTCTTCTGTGTGAGAGAGGTTGCAGGGAAGAGAAAAGGGTATCCCCCACTTAGCCAGGAAGTCTATTTTGTACTCTGTCAAGGCAAGATAGGAGGTTTTTAGCAGCTCTTGCCCAGATGTGACAGCAGTACTCCATCCTTGGACGTACTTGGCTTTTATATAGATAGAGAATTGCATCAGCAGTGAGATATCTTCTGGAGCGGTAGAAGGATCCTACCATTTTTCCGGCGACTTGATGTACCTGTTCCATTTCAGATCAGGAGTAAAGGTCAATCACAGGATCTTGTCAAAGCATGGAGCCTCCCCAAGACGAGAGCCATCATTTCAATTGATGCCCGATGGGGATCAGATCATTGATGATTTAAAGATAGGAGCTTGGTTTTAGATGCATTAAAAGTAACCAACCACCTCTTCCCCCACTGTACCACGTGCTCAAGATCAGAGGAGAGAGAATCAGAGAAGACTTTGTCATTTACGCCCTTTGATGTGTTACCATAGATGGTTGTGTCATCAGCATAGATGTCAACGAATGATTTAAGTATGTGTTTAGGGAGATCATTGATGTAGATCAGGAAGAGAGTTGGGCCCAGGATGGGCCCCTGAGGGACTCCAGCATTAATACTGTGGGCCGCTGATTTCTGCCCATCACCCACTACTCTTATTAGCCTTGAGAAAATGTTTCCAGTTATACCGTAGCTGGAAATCTTGTGAAGTAGGCCTTTATGCCATACCTTATCAAAGGCCTTTGATATGTCAAGAGCAATTGCCCTGGAAAGGAAACCTTTGTCAATAGATTTACTAATCCTATGTAATATAACCGTTAGCACATCTGCTGTATATCTAGCAGAATGGAAACCATATTGCATGTCACTAAGAAGGTTATTTCTGCTGAGGTGGTTGACTACTTCTTTATTTAATATGGGTTCCAGCAACTTACTCATGACACACAGGAAACTTATTGGTCTGTACTGAGAGGGAGATGACTTATCACCTGAATTCTTAAATACAGGGCATACTGGTGGGGGTTTCCATGGTGTTGGGAAGCACTTCTCCTTAAGGCAACGCTTAAACAGTTTTGTAAGTATGGGGGCAAGTTCTGGTTGAAACTTTTTCAACACTATGATTGGAATGTCGTCAAGGCCAGTTGCTTTACTGGAATCAAGTTATCGCCAGAATTACCCCCCTACTTTCCTGTTCTATTAAATGCCACATACTAACAACTATAAATATCTATGGTACTTATAAAAAGTTATTAATTAAGATGTACTGTCCAGGACTAACTCATGAAAATCACCGTTACTTAAAGAAGCTTCCAGGTTGTTTTTTCCCATTGAATTATTTTAATATATATTATTTGATCAAACTAAGTTGCCTCTAATTTAAAAGCACTTGTGACTATAATTAAGAGTATTCTATTTGGGTGGGGCCATATGTTCCAATATCTCTTAAAAGAGCCCATCAAAACTTATACTAAGTACATATACTTGTTTTTTTTTGTATATGTTTTATGTATAATAGTGCACAATATTGCTCATCTACATGGGAAATGAACACTATCTTTGTGACAGAACCATAGATAAAACAATTCTGGGCTTGGTGTAGCCACAAACACCGAAATATGAAAATGTCTTTGAACAATACGCAACGTGGGACCCAGAAGAAAGATATGGGTGCCATGGTCGTCGGGTGCTCCCTCGGTTGCCAGCATGGGGGCCCGGTCGTCATCCTGCGAATCTTGGCTCCTTTTCTAATTTCAAAAACAACAATGTCACTCGACGCAGAACACGTAAGTATCCCTTCTGATTTTAGGTACAAAAATGATACACAGGAGAACCAAATTAATCAATATAGACCAAGGAAGAAATGGACAACAAAACTCTGAAGAAAGAAATGGATAGCAAAAGAGAAAAACTGGTAATGAAATACTATTACAGAAGTCACCCCAAAGACCCAGGATACCGAAGTCGGATGAAAGAGTTGTGGTACATAACCAGTAACTACCACAAAACAGAACAAAAATTACATACCAAACTAAACTTATTCTCATGAGAGGTTGGCTTTCAAATGTTGAACTAATGAAAATACAACAAAATACAAATGATGACACAGACAGAGAAACACTCGTCACTGAAACACATAGAAGCAGATGCAGAAGATCTGCAAAACTCAGATACAAGAAACATGGAAACCGAAATTTATGAAACAAAAAAACTTAACGAGAATTAAGCAGCTGAAGTAGAAAACATCATACAACTTATGAACGAAGACAAAAAAAAAAAACTTCCGTCCTTCAGAAACCAAGAGTGGGAGAAATGAAAAGCAGACACTTAGAAGGTGAACAGGCTTCTCTCATACATCCCAACAGATACGATAACAGACTTAAACAATTTTAATTTATGCAATTGCCAATATAGTAAGTATGAAGTTCAAAGAAGTTCAAAGTAGAATCTAGATCTTTTTCTGACCACAGTTTCCAATGATTGTGTAACGAATGCCCACAGCCCACCTGGAGATGCTGATTACACTGTGATAATGGTAGAAATCACGCTAAATTCTTGACTCGAAACTGAAGAGCCATTGCATAAAACAACGAGGCATTATAAACAGGATGACTGGGAATCCATCAGACAGCTCATCAGAAATTCTCCGTGGGGAAATATCTGTTCTCTTTCCACTTAAGTGCGCAGATGAGACTCAAAACGACGATTGAAGCACATGTTCCCACACGGGCATTTTATAGCAAGCCCCACTCTCCCCAATGGTTTACTTCTACTTGTGCAGCTGCCATTGCTAAAAGGCAGCATGGGTACCGCAGATTTAACCGACATTAGTCCAGTTCAAACATACAAAAGTTTATAGAAGCTACAAGTAATTGTAAGTGAGAAATAGCGACAGCTAAGATATATCGGAACCACCAGAAAACGAATTGAAGCACAAAAAATTAGGAAATCGTGATTTCTGAAAAATCAACTACAGTGTAGTAAATAATGGGAAATAAACAATTCCCCCACTATCCAACAATCATGAGGTTGTTTGCACGGCAACCGAGAAGGCAAACATGCTTGCTAGTCGGTTTGCTTCCAACTCCACATTGGACCCAGCGAAACACTCCCTCCCTAACTTTCTTTTGTAGACAGACGCCACACTAGATGATCTGAAAATCACCTCTTCTCATGTACATGATATCATAAAAAATCACCCCTTCTCATGATATCATAAACAATCACCCCTTCTCATGATATAATAAAAATCACCCCTTCTCATGATATCATAAAAAATCTTGACACCTCAAAAACATGTGGACCCGATCTCATCTCGACTGTGTTATTTAACCAATGCTCCGGCGAGGTTGCTCCAGTTCTCTCCAAACTTTACCACAAATGTCTTAACGAATCTTGCTTTCCTGACTGCTGGAAAACTGCTCCTGTGGTACCTGTTTTCAAGAATTCTGTCGAAATAACTGACCCCTTAAATTATCGCCCCATCAGCCTTCTCCCGCTTTCGCCAAAATATTTGAGTCCTTAATTAACCAAGCTTTAGTCCATCACCTTACATCTGATAGATCAACAATATGAATTGAGGCAAGTCCCTTCTACATCAGATATCCTAACTGTAATCTTTGAACGTATATACTATACACTGGACAAAGCATGGGAGGGTACAGCGCCAGCTCCTAGATATATCTAAGCTTTTTGACAGGATATTTTCTCAGGGAAATCAGATCATACGGTATCACTGGACGAATACTTAACATAATTACACCCTTCTTAAGTAAGAGAAGAATCCAGGTTGTCCTCGAAGGTCGTACATCTAAACAATATGATAATAATGCGGGAGTACCTCAGTGGTCTATCCTTGAACCTTCATTATTCCGATATTCATAAATGATAAACTTGGCTCTGAGATAGGTATATTTGCTGATGACACTGCGCTCTATAACAAGCATGAGGGGAAAACAAATGAACACATATCTAAGGAAATGGCAGAAACACTAGAGGAAGACCTCCAATCTGTAGTGGAATGGGGACAAAAATGGATAGTCGCATCCAATGCTGCCAAGACGGAGCTTGTTTTCTTCAATAATTACAGGAAACCTTCTCAGCCTCCAATAGCAATGGCTAAAGATACATTACCTGAAAGTAGTCCCTTTAAACTCCTTGGCCTAACGCTCACAGGATACATGAGTTTGAACAAATACATTGAGACAATTGCCAGGGCCGCTGCGAGGAAGGTACGCCTGAAAATATCCAGTACCTCTATAAGACCATCATTCGTCCATGTATGGAGTATTGTTGTGACATTTGGACTGGTGCATCCGCTATTAGTCTCTCACTCATGGACAGGGTTCAAAAGAGATTCGCCAACCTGATAGGTCCTGAACTGTCATCTAAGCTTCAACCTCTATCCCGTCGACGAAATGTTGCATCCCTCTGCCTGTTCTACAAGTATTTTAATGGTAAATTCTCCGACGAACTACAAGCCCTTGTACCCTCTCGACGTAAATACCCCCGACAAACCCGACAAGCAACAAATCATCACCCCTACACAGTAGAGATCCCTAGATGTAAGAAGAGCTTCTACTCCAATAGTTTCTTCCCCAGAACTGCTAGACTCGCGGTATCATTGATGTTATCCTTGAGGGGGACCAAATTGAGCTTTCGTTACATTTGAATATGTTATATAGAGTTCTTCATTTAGGGGCACATTTTACGTTTTCTATATAACATAAGATTCCGTGTGATTGTCCCTAATATAAATGGTTGTGTGTTTGATTATCATAAAGGGAATCGTGTGTGTGACATGTAATTTCTGAACCTACCTCTGCTTCTTCAAAACGAACAATCTGGCAATTTCTCATCCTGGAGGGAGACTTGATACCTGTTTGACGAAGATTTATCACTCCAAGACGATGAAATGGTTTTATAGTTTTTTATTTCACTTTCCCCAGAGGTTCTGCAGAAGTGGAAGTGAAATCGGCTTGTGTTAGTTCTTCTTCACACACGTCAGCGTTCGTCTCCCCCCTCCCCAGTTAAGAGGGGGAGACCACGGAAAACGTCCTTCTTCTTCAAAGCTCAAATCAAATCTCACAGATCTAGCCAACCACGTCACACATACGTAATTTTGTCAGCTGACCTTTGGTTCTGGTAAACGTGTCTACCTCCACGTTTACTCACCTCTCTCTCTCTCTCTCTCTCTCTCTCCCTCTCTCTCTCTCTCCCTCTCTCCTTCTCCATTCTCTTATAGAGACACAGAGAGAGAAAATAGAAAGAGTAAGAAAGCCAGAGAGAGGGGGGGGGAGATGCTCGTTAACAGTAGGATTCTGATTTCCCAACTGTACGGGCATGCAGAACTTCAAGTGTAATGTGGACAGACATCTTGCTGCTCATCTCCCTACATAGTTACCCTGCAACATGTCCCCGATAGTAGCCCGCTACATCAAAGAGGCACGGTACCTTGTTTGGGTTGAAAATGGAATTTTTAAAAAGTAAGAAAAGAAAATAAACAGACAAAACCTGGATGGGAATTAAGGCTGGAAACTCAGATCAACAAACTTAGAAAAGAAGTCAAAGCAATAAACAAGACGAAAGCGACTAGAAGAAATTGGAAAAGTAAAAATGTGACTAGTAGGGAAAGACTTAAGAATAAATAGAAGAAGTGAAACAAAAATAGCAACAAAAGAAGGGAGATTAAGACGATGCAAGTACAAATCTGAACAGTGCAAGTAATACAGGACATTTGAAAATAATGAAAGCCGATTCTGTAGAAATGAGGAAAAGCGAAAACAGAACCATCGGACCCGACAGAAACAAAAACGCTACTGGAGCCAAATATAGGAAGAGAAACAAGGCCATAATGGAAATGTCGAATAGTTGAAAATTATGAAAAAAGAGTAACAGCAAATCAAAACCAGCAAGGAAACCCTCAAGACCACCCTGCGAAAAATGGCAAACTGGAGAGCACCAAGTCACCAATACATGAATATTGGTTTAAAAAATTCACAAAACTACATAAACGTCTGATTGAACATGAGAAGTTTTATCCAAGAAGCAAAAGTGCCACAATGAATGATGAAATGTAGAACCACGCTGGTGCAAAAAGACTCAGAAAAAAGGAACCATCCACAGAAACTACAGGTCTATAACATGTTTACCTACAATATGGAAAATACTAACGGCACAATTAAGGGAACAAATTTATCATCCCCTCCATAATCGCGGACTACTTCCTGAAGAACAGGATGCCAAAAAGGGGGAAAAAGGAACACATAACCATGAATACATAGATCAAAGGATTCTAGAGGAGGTAAAAACTAGGAAAAATTAGCATTGGTATGAATCCACTACAAGAAAGCGTATGACAGAATCCCACAAGTATGGATAATAGGATATCAAGTTTGGATAATAGGATATCAAGTATGGATAATAGGATATCAAGTATGGATAATAGCATGCCTGAGAATGTAGAAAATACCAGGCAAGATTATCAATCTGATTGAAATTGCAATGAAAGCATGGAGACCTGAACTGGCAGGTGATGATAATGATAACTGAAATCAAAATACAAAGAGATATCTTCCAATGTGATTCCCTATCGCGACTAGCAATGATGCCTCTTAACAATATACTAAGAAGATGCCAAGCCGGATACAATGAAGAGGAAGGTATGAATCACCTTATGTACATGGATGACCTGAAACTTTGCGACAATTAAAAGGGAACTAGAGACGCTAATAAACACAACCATAAACTCTAACCAAGATATTCGAATGTAATTCAGTATGGAAAAATGTGCATATCTGATCATGAGAACGGGCAAAACTAGAAGCAAAGGAAGTGATGGGACTACCCAACCAAACGGAGACGAGAGCATTAAGTCAACATGATAGCTACACATATTTAGGAGTTCTGACAGCTAACATGATCAAAGCAACGGAAATGAAGGAGAAAACTGAAAAGGAATACCTCAGAAGAACTAGAAAACTCATTGAAACTAAACTATATAGTAGAAACCTAATTAGCGGTATAAACACATGAGCAGTGTCACTAGTAAGATACTCTGTATTGTTTCTAGGTTGAACCGAAGAAAAACTGAGGCATCTCGACCAGAAGACCAGGAAATGTCCAATGCACTACACCTAAAGGATAATACTGACCGACTTAATATGAAAAGGAAAAACGAAGGAAAAAGACTAGTTTGCATAGAGGACTGCAGATAACACACACACACACACACACACACACACACACACACACACACACACACACACACACACACACGCACGCACGCACGCACGCGCACACACACACACACACACACACACACACACACACACACACACACACACACACACACAAAAGAATTAGAAAAATACATAATGCAGAACGCCGACAAAATAATTACCGGAACAAGTGACACTGAAGAAATAATACGACAGAAAAAAGAAGAGACGAAGACTAAGACGAGGAAAGAAAAAGGGAAGAGAAACAGCTATACGGAAATCCCATCAACAGCGGTCAGCCAAATTATTCTCCTTGGTGGAATGTCATCAGAATCAGTCATCAATATATAAAATGTGACGTTGTTTAAAAACAAATACGTAACTCGTTCTACCAACTATTAAGGGTTATTCTTAAAACTATTACAACCGAAACACACGCCGTGGATGAATTTCGTTAAAGTAAATTAATTGGCAGACATTTACATATTTTTCTTTTGTTGTTGTGTATTTCCAATAGTTTTCTTATTGGACTGCTTCGTTACATGTTTGAGGATTCTACACAGACAAGAGAGGTTGGCGGTTCAAGATTCTAGTAATCTTCCTCTCCCCCCTCTCGACTTCACTCTCTCCATTTCTCTGATGCACACATTGTGATCATGAACATATATATATATATATATATATATATATATATATATATATATATATATATATATATTAAGGATAAAGATTAATAATTGTAAATTATGAATCGGTTTAAAAAGGAATAACAAAACAGAATCAATTTTGATTTTTTTTTTGTTTTGGTATTCCTTTTGAAATTGATTCATAATTTACACTTATTTATCTTTCTCCTCAATATCAATATAGCGAGAGGATAATTATTGAGCTTATTATATACCTACAGTACTATGAGCAATGTTCTTTTAAAGTATTAATACATTAAATTAAACTTTGCTCTTCTAGACTTCGAGTTTAATTCCCTATATATATATATATATATATATATATATATATATATATATATATATGTATATATATATATGTATATATATATATATATATTTATACGTCGAGTCGTGACAATAGTTAAACTAATAAGGAAAATGGGGAAAGGCCATTGCCTTTATTCAGACATTTATCGATAACAATTTGTAAACTTAATACACACACACACACACATTTTTGTACAGCTATTTACGATTGTCGTAGACTATTAAAAATTCAGTATGCTATTGCAATACATACTGAGATAATTGATCAAGTTTTATGATTTCAGATTCAAATGAACAGCTACAGCAGGAATTGAAATACGCCCTACTAAAGCCTGATTGCCACAATTAGTGAATTTCAAAAATGCAATCTTAACTTTAGAGGAATAATATGCAATAAAATTCTGTTTTCAAATGTATACGAGATCTCATTTCGATTTGTAAAGCTTTCTTTGCGAGAGAGCAACAAAATTAGCAGGAGCAGCAAATACATCGTTGAACGTTTCAGGGGCGTGTACAGTTGCTGTATACACCTACGCAATTTTCGCGATCGCAACAAATTCTAGTGAAGACAAATGGTCGTTGCCAATAGTAATGATAATGATGATGATGATGATGATGATGATGATGATGATGTTTATCAACGTTTCCCTGGAAAGGTATGGAATTCATTTCCCGAGGATTTCCCTCAATCCCGGTTCCAAACCAGGAGCTTTAAAGATCAAGGGTTTTCCTAAGGATGTTGGTGGTACCTACAATAGCAGAGGTCTAAAGGCTGCCTAAAACATCGGAGATTCATAGTTTTTTCAATTGTCCTTCCAGACGACTTGATACTAGTCATAGCGTACCTACTACAATCGGGATTCTTTATGTTTTAACCTGGTGTATACCCATTATCTCCAAAGCCAATAAAGCATAATTGCTCCACTTCTCGTTCCCTCCTCTCTCACATTCCTGCCCCAGGGTACTGAGAAGTCTACAATCTGCAAGTTTTTTGAGACCTTGTCAATGACGACCGAATCTGGACGATTATGTTCCTATTACTTAGTCGTCATGACACTTTTGTCTAACCATACCTACATTTCCATCCTCACTTTTTCTCACTTCATCAGGTACCTCCTCAAACCACTTTCCAGCACACTTCACCCCAACCTTCTTACAGACCTCCCAATATATCCGGAGTCCCATACGATCGTGTATTTTGCAGTACTCTCTCTGGGCCAATCCACTACCCCCTGCTGCAAGGTTTGTAATTGACTCTGCGGTCTTACCACAAATCCGGCATTCTGCAGCAACTTCCTTTCTTAGAACACCTTTTTTTGAACAATCGTGTTCCTAATGCCTGCTCTTGTGCTCCACAAACAAAAGCTTCAGTACTCTTAGCCAGATATCCAGCTCTAAGCCATTGCCATGATCTTTCATCAGCCACTTCTGCTATATCCTGGAAGAAAATTCGTGCATTTTCTTCCTAGTCAGTTCCTCTGCCCTTTCTATATCCATACGTTTCACATAATCAGCCTTGGTCTCACATACCGCCACTTCATTGGCCACAACCTTAAGCATCCACTCCTAACTTCTAACGACATGCTCCTTCAACGACATCTCAGTTCTAACACAATCTTTTACACTTTTCAATCCTCTCCCATCATCTTTCCTCTTTTGATACAGCCTCGCTACGCTACTTCGAATGTGGAATATACCAAACATTGCTAAAACTGTTCTTGTTTTTATATCCATGGCATGCAAATCCTTGTCAGACCATTCTAAAATTCACGCACTGTATCCTAAAACACTGACTGCCCATGCATTCGCCGCTTTCATAAGGTTTCCTCCATACAATTTTGACTTCGCAATTAGTTTCATTCTTCTAAGATACTCCTTCCTGATTTTCTCCTTCATTTTTCTGTTCCTGATGCCTACACCCTTCAACACTCCCAAATACTTATACCCTGTATCTTCTATTTCTTTCATAATTTTTCCATTTGGCAGCACTATTTCATTCACATTGGCAGTACTATTCCAACTTTTACTCACCTTTTCATCACCAGCACCGCACATTTACTAATCCCAAACTTCATACCAATATCTTCCGAGTATGTCCCTACGAGCTCTACCAGTTACTTCATTTCCTTCTCATTTCTAACGAATATCTTCAAATCATCCATAAACAGTAGATGGTCGATGCGTCTTCCACCAGATCCAAAGTTATACCCCAGTTTCTCTCTCTTCAAAAGGATGCTCAGTTGCATCATTATCATTACAAAAAGAAGTGGAGATAACGAATCTTCATGGAATATTACACGTTTAATGCCAAGCTGCTCCATCACCTCTCTGTTTGCTGTCAGCACCGTTTTCCATTGAGCCATACTTGCCTCCAAAAGCCCTACCATATTCCTAGCAACCTTCATCATCAATAGTGTTTCACGGATCCATGAATGAGGAACCATGTCGTAAGTCTTTCTGTAATCGATCCATGCTGCACTCAGATTCCTCTTCTTCCTCTTTGCATCCTGCATGACTGCTTTATCAATCAGTAATTGCTCCTTGGTACCCCTCGTGCCTTTCTGAGATCCTTTCTTTTCATCAGGGAAAACACCATTACTCACAAGATGCCCATAATTTTTTTCCGCAAAAATTCCAGTTAACAGTTTCCACATTAGTGATAGACATGTAATTAGTCTATAATTGCTGGCATCCGTTCCCTTTGCAGGATCTTTCCAAATTAGTGTCGCCATTCCTTTTACAAGCCAATCAGGGATATCTTCCAACTTTACGACCCTTTTGCAGGGCAGCAGCTATAGGTGAATAAAGGCATTGGAACTGTTTGAACCAGAAGCCCATCACTCCATCTGGACCAGGTGCCTTCCGGTTTGTCATCCTTCGTATGTCAGCCTTCACGTCATCAATGGTTACCTCAACGTTCTTCATCTGCTGCACTCCTGATAGCCTTTCTCTGACTTCTCCCAACCAGATAGCATTCTTATTATATCGCCCTTCGACAGACCAAATCCCACTCCAGAACTTCTTGGCATCATCTGCATTTGGAGTGTTGTTATTTCCCGCCTGTTTACTACTATTTCATTTTTTATACAGCTGAGACTGATTATTCTGGAAAAGGTTGTTCGGCTAGAACGCATCATTTTTTCCACCAAAGTTTCTAATTTTCATACCACTAGCATGACCTTCTCTTTCAACATTGTAAGAATGGTCATCGTTCCATTTTCCAGCAATCTATACCTCCTCTCAAGCTCGTCCTTGGCTTTCCGTCCTAGTTTAACTCCTTTTCTTATTTTCTCGATTCTACCAATGTCTTTCTGCCACCGTTTAATACTTTCTTCAAGTCACTTCTGCCAGTTATGGCCTTCTATCCTTCATTTCTTTCTTTTTTCTGTATTAAGCCAAGACGATTCGCAACAATATATGACGCTGCATATAGAAGCCTGTTAAGTTCCGTAATTGATATGTTCTTTCTTATGATGTGAATTACTCCTTGAACTTTTTACCTCGCTTTTCACCTTCCGCCACTGGTTCCATTGTCTCATCTGCTTTAGATCCTTTAAACTCCTTCTCATCATTTCCCCTAACGATAGGATTCCATTCCTCCTCAGTTGCCCGCCTCTCATCATCGCTTACATTTCCCTTCTGCACTTCCATTCTCTCAGTTGTTTCATCAGAGCTAGTTTCATCAATTTTACTTTCGCTATTCATTTCATTCCTAACCATCCATTCGATCTCTCCTCTTTTAATCACAGAAAGTAGGTTGTTATTTTCAATTTGTTTTAACTAGGATACCAAATTTGCGACACTCCTAGCCCCTCCTCCTCTCGATTCCCACTTTTCTTCACTTTTTGGATATATCCACCAGATTTGGTACTTCCACTTCTTACAAAGCATTCCCACAGTATTATTCTTCCCCCATTCGTCCATGGTTTTTTCACATTTCCTGTTCCAATTCCTTCGTGCCTTGGGACCCTCTCTGGCAATTCTCACTGCTCCTACATCCACCCACATCCTCAAAATTTCGAGCAGTAGTATGAAGACGACAGGAACCACCCTGTTGACCAGGGGGACACCTGCCGATGTGCTTGTTTTGAGCTACAGCAACGCGTGGCCGGGTACAGTGTTTGATTATAAATAAACATTTTCTGACTGTTCATGTAATTTGATTCTACTTTTCTACATCACGCATACAAGTTGACTGACGACTGTTAGTGTTATGGAAGTTAATCTTATTTACCTTTGTTCAAATAATTCTATCATAATAAAATATGTAAGATTTTATAAGCTATATCTGTCGGTCTATCTCTATGTATAATTTATAAATTCGAAATTAGTTGGCATTATTAATTAAAATGAAAAGCACGATTCGGTCCCACACTATTTTATTGTATTTTATAACCACATTAAATGACAGTGGCACAGCAGGCACTTTTAACTCCAGAATGTTCACTTTTCCTGTCTTGATTCGTAAGTTGTTGCCTTTTCCCAACAATGTACGGTTTCTTCAACTGATATTCTGTTAGATGAGGGCAAGTTTTCGAAACAGCGATGCCATTCAGATACTGAATTAGTAAAAGTCATAGTTTATTATGTATATATTACTGGTAGGGGGAAGAGGGGACAGAGGAAAATAGAGCAGTTTCAGTGCGTAATGTTTGAAAAAAGAAAACATTTTGTTTATATATATATATATATATATATATATATATATATATATATATATATATATATATACATGTGCGCGCGTGCGTGTGTGGGTGTGTGGGTGCTTTTCACTGCGGAAATGACGAGTCACGATAAAATTGTGCATTTAAAATGAAACCAAAATACATGTCTGGATTAGATAAACGTACTGGGCGGGTTTATTTTTAGATATTGATTCAGAAAATTAGATTTTGAATTATAAGCGAGATAAGCGACACCATAGATATTATTCAGTCGCATTAAAACGGGTACATGCATATAAAGCTAGAAGACTAGTGCAAGCTAGTCAGACAGATACGGGAAAATATCACTAAATATCACTTTAGAATATAAATATGTGTGTATTTTACCAATTTAAATCATTTTTTCAAATCAAATTCCAAATAGCAAACATATACAAAGCAATAACCGTCGTTTTCGGCTGTTTGTTGGTAATATTTATTTCATTAAATATATATATATATATATATATATATATATATATATATATATATATATATATATATATATATACACACTTCACCGCGGTTTATTAATATTAGCTAATCGATTTTCTTGTATTTAGCGCGGTAGCTCAGGTGGCAGGATACGCGCTTTACATGCAAGTGACTCGAGTTTCGAATCCAGAGTTTGGATATCTTCTACTGATGAGCCTAAATGTATGCGCAATTCTAGTTTGCGGTTTTCATGTGAGCTAAGGTGTTATTTGATAACGGAAATAATCATATATGATCTCACATTAAAAACATTCGTATATATATATATATATATATATATATATATATATATATATATTAAATGGGACCGCGTGGGAGAGAAGAAACAAACAGAAGGAAGGGGTGTTGTATAATCAAAAGACATAGCCGGGTCGAAAATCGGGGTTTGTTTGTAATTCGTAAAACTTAAACGTACCCCCACAATCGACATGAACACAAAACAAAGTCTCTTGCACTATTAAAATAATACGTAACAGGAATGAAATGATTTGAAAATAATTTTTATTTTTCAGTGAAAACACTTGGCAGCAGGGGTCACAATGTGGGGTGTATGTTCAAAAAGGCAGAGTGATAATGTTTCCGCTTGTCCTGCCTGTGTTCGTTGCTACTCTTCTCGTTGTTGTCTGTTGCCTCTATTTTATATGAACGGATGACGTCAGAACATTCCACTACGCATTGTACGAAATGTCGGTCAGTCCTGCTGACGTAATCGCTGGGGAGTCTACTTCTACAATTTTGACTTCTTTCACGTCATTCCCGGGGCATCACGGATCTTTGCCTTGACCCAGGATCTGGCCAACTTCCTTTAACTCATCTTCGCCAGTCCAGACAGCCGACCATCCCTCTGCCACCTGCACTCCATCCACCTCTGTAACTCTCCTCCCACACATCCAAAACATAAAACAATTTAACAAACAATACACTTAATTTTTCAACACAAAAGATACCTTTAACGTTCATAGCACGACGGAAACAAAGCCTCAAAATGTCACTTTAGTCCTTTTTCCACTGGGGTTAATGTATTTATAAATTATTTCCATTCTTCCTCTTTTTTAAAACAAATTTAGAAATAAAAACGTAATCTGCCTGATGCAGATTTTTATTAAAACATCGGCGGTATTTGCGCCGAAATTTTGAATTGGCACCGAGGTAACTGACATCCGATAGACAATGCATGCTTCTGTTTGAATTGTTTAATATTTAACTTACATCCATTTCACATACTCTGTTGAAACTGGGAGCAGCTGCTATCTTTCCAAATGTCATTCGCGAATGAATCAACAGAAAAAGAATTAACCTAACTAAAAACAGAATATAGTCCTTCCTTACCAAACCTAAACAACTACCTCTCTCCTGTTCTTCCGCCCCACTTCTAAACTTCATGCTAATTTTATTTATGCTAGGTTGGGCTCTGCATACGACGTATATGACCAACTGCTTGCGTGTATACTGTTAGCCAGTACCGCTGTCATGCTCCGTGATGGCGGTACTGGCTAACAGTATACACGCAAGCACGGGATATCAGATTCCTCATCTTACCCCTCCCGTTTATGACAACACTTCTGCATTAAATAACCAGCATTTTTTGTGACTGACTTGCTGTCCGAATCGCTAAATTCTCTTGGAGCAGTCATGCAGTTTTCTGTAACGGCCTCTTTGTAGTGGGAATTTCCCACTCCTCGATAGATGCTGTCTCGAGATGTTCAGCTTGCGCATTCATTACAGAGCCCGTTAATTTATCCCTAGTCCTATAATAGACGAGTCCTGTCTTTTCAATTACTACATAGTACAGTTTCCACTGTATATTTAACTTACCCTTCATTTGATGTTTTTGTAATATACTAGATCACCAATCTGAAATTAAACAGATTTCGTTTTCCTATTTGCATCATCTATCATTTTTCTCCTGACCTTCCTAACGTTATTCCTAACTAAAATGAAGGTCTGATGCATTATTGTGGATCGATTTCATAATTCTCATCACCATAGTATACTCTACGAGATCTTAATATGTTATCTAATTGCAGGATAACATCTCATTATTATCTACGCGACAACACCGCCGGGGGCCACACCGAATACCAGATATTACACGACGCGCCCCATCAGATGAGACAATCGCCGGTATATGAGTTCGTTTTAGGCCTTTCCGGTGACGCCCCCCCCCCCCCAAAGTTCAACAGTTAATCTGATCACCAAGAACAACTCGCACAACATGATAACTCGGCTTTGATCATCTACACGGGGACAGGGTTGGTTGGTCATTTCAGCTTTCTTTTTGCTCGGGGAGTCCAAGGCAACGGCACCCCTCCACCTTGTGATAAGGTTGATTCCCGCGTACTGTCACTCGGACTTAGGGCTAGCCTCTGCAACTGAAGGCATATTACTCCGTACAACAATCATGAAAAGCCCCAAAGAAGCCGTTGATAAGTTTCTACAACTATAGGTTATATTAACAGGTCAACGATCTAATTACAAGTCAATTGTAATACAGTGGTACAAAATGGTGTAAATGTTTGAATCGTGTCGCAAACAGGCTGTTCGAAGAAATACCCTTTTCATTTATCGTAAATCTCGATAGTGGTGGAATAGTAACTGATACAAATAAGTGAATTCTTTTTTTTTTAAATGTTGTCACAGCCTGAATATACGAAGTAAGTGGGAGGCCTTTGTCAGCGATAGTGTCAAAGCGATGAATTGCCAGCAGCAGATCGTTTTTTAGCAAACCACGAATCTATTTTTGTGTACGTGCCATATATGAAAGAATTACTTAACCAGGGGTCTTTCAGATCGCTGGAGGGAGATGAGTTGATGGATATTTAACGACTGCGTATATTTCAGTGCTCAGGGGCGTCGAGTCTTTAAAACTCTCAACTCAACTCTGTGTAACTGTCAACTAGCAAAAAATGCTCATACATAAGCTTATTTAATGAGGTGACGAAATGGGAACTGGAGCTCCTAAATCTAATTCAGCCAATCGGGGATCGCTGCGTCAGATACCCTTCTCTTCTGATTGGTCCAGTGCTAACCGTACATAATCGTTTATCGAGGTAAATTTCCATTGAGGTGTTCTCACGCCAGGATGTCCTTGGGACTTGACCTAAACAACTGTTCACTGCCATTCTCTTGAAATACATTTTTTCTTAGCAAAAAATATTAGTATCAAAATATTTTTAGCAATCCCAATTACGCTAACTGAAGTTATTTTTCCTTCGTTTGGGTTGCGTCATCGACCAAACAAATGCAGTTAACCAGGCAATCAGGGATTGTGCGTGATTGTTCAGACGATAAAAGTTATAACTTAACTATATTATAACCGTTATTAATGTAAAATTCGACCACCATGGGTGGTTGGTTAACAGTATGTTATCCAATGGCATGATGTAGAGAACGCATTGTGGATGCGTTATCGACAGCTTCCCTTGCTCTCGCTTCTCTTTTTTTGTCCCTCAGTCCTCATTTTTTTTACTTAGTGATATTTCTGACAAAGAGAGAAGAAAAAGCTGTATTCTAGGTTGGCAGTATTTTGCACGAACAGTCGCCAGAGATGTCGGCAACTTTCTGTTTCTATGTCTATCCTTGTAGCCCTGTCACTACTAAGGGTGCTGGAGGTAAACGTTTTATCTGGGCTGACGTTATCCGCCTGATAGTCAGGGAACCAGACCTTGGATTAACCACTAAGGAGGCTATCCTATCAGCAGGTGAGAAGTACTGGGGCTACTGTATTGCCATGTGGTGAATGGATTCTGGACCATGCAGTAGATTCTGGTGGGGCCTCTCGATGCTATACTAGTGGGTAATTGTTACGGCTTTACCTTATCATGTGATACAAAAAATTTCTTTGTTTATTTTTCTCTCTTAGTTTCTCTCTCTCTGCTCTAAGCAAGTCTGTCGACTTATTCCACAAATCCCAAAACTCCATCATGACAAGTTTCAATAAAAAATACACGATTATACCCGGATCTCCAACTTACAACGTAGAACCCCAACTACCATGTCTCCTTCTCGAACATCAGTAGTCTACGTTCTAACCTTCCATACGTTGAAACCCAATTACAGGAGACTAAACCAGACCTAATATTTCTAAGTGAAACCGGCAGTGAACAGACTATTTCCTTAGATTAGTTCGTAATTAAAGGATACTCTAACTTAACTCCCAAATCCGACCCCCCAAGATCGTCATGGGCATGGAATATGTGCCTATATTAAATATGGGTTTCCATGTGGTAGGGACATCTCCAGAGAAGATCCTAATTTACCCTATATGTGCTTCCGGGTTGCACTTGCTCAAACTACTACGTTTATATTTACTCTCTATCGCTCCCACAACAGTGGAGTTTCTATCTTTAAAAGCATATCTGAGAAAATTGACCACGTCCTATCTGCTTATCTTTCAGCTAACATTCACGTATGTGGAGACTTCATTGTTCACAATGTGGAATGGTTAACTCACTCAAACAAAACCGATGATGAGTGAAAGTTCTGTCATGATTTCTCCATTGCTGATGACTTCACTCAGATTGTTCACGACCCACCCGTGTGCCTGACACTGACGGCAAGTATGCGAGTCTCCTAGACCTTTTTCTCACAACTTGTCCTGAACTATGTTAAGTTTCCTTTCTGTCTCCTCTTGGATCTTCCAACCACTGTTGTATCAATTAAGATAAAAATGAAATGTAATAAGTCCTCATACGTACCTCTCCATCGTCCAGTATACCGATACACTAAGGCTGACTGGGATAGCTTCCGTACATTTATATCGGATCTACCTCTGCATTCCATGTTTTAAAAGGATGTGTCCTCTATAGTATCAGACCTGACGGAATGGTTAATTGTAGGTATAGACCGTTTCATACCCTCTAAAAAGTTCCAGCAAAAACCTAACAGCCAGCCATGGTTCTCTCCAGAATATGCTGCTGCCATTGCACACAGAAATAACTTTTTCCATTGCTTCCAACATAATAGATGTATTGAGACTAAAGCCACTTTCAGGGCTGCCAGCAACCATTGTAAGAAAGTAATAAATAACGCAAGAGAGTTGTATGCTCAGTCTCTCAGGTCTAAAGTAGCTGAGCAGCAGCTTGGTTCCCACCAGTTTTGGCAAATAGCAAACAGAATCCTGAACAGAAGCGTGTGCTCTATCCCAACTATCATCAATGAACCTAAGGTACTCTCGTCAGCATCAGACAAAGCCAAACTCTTTGCCTAGAACTTTGCAGCTAATTCTACCCTTTGCGACCAAGGCCGCCAACCCCCAATATTACCTCCTGTATCAGAAAACACACTATGTGATATACAAATATCTTTTCGTGATGTTGCCAAGCTAATCAAAAACCTTGATTTCAGTAAAGCAACCGGCCCTGACGGTATTCCAATTATAGTGCTCAAAAGACTCCAACCAGAACTAGCGGCCATACTTACAAAACTGTTTTAACGTTGTCTTAAGGAGAATTGCTTTCCATCACCCTGGAAAATCTCATCAGTATGCCCTGTATTTAAGAATTCAGGTGATCGCTCATCTACCTTTCAGTACAGGCCAATAAGTCTCCTGTGCGTCATGAGTAAGTTGCTGAAATATGTGTTAAATATTAAGTAATCAATCATCTCAGCAAAAATAACCTTCTTAGTGACACACAATATGGTTTCCGTTCTGTTATGTTCCGATCTATAGCAGATGTGCTTACAGTTATATTTCATAGGATTTACAAATCGCTCGACAGAAGCAACCTTTCTAGGGCAATTGCTCTTGACATATCAACGGCCTTTGATAGGGTATGGCGTAAAGGTTTACTTCACAGGATCTCCAGCTATGGTATAGCTCGAAATATCTTCTCAATTATTAAATCATTTCTTTCTGATAGGTTCATAAGAGTAGTAGTTGATGGGCAAAAATCAGAAGCTCACAACATTAATGAGTCCCTCAGGGGTCCATCCTGGACCCAACTCTCTTCCTGAGGTACATTAATGATCTCTAAATCACATCCTTACATCATTCGTAGACATTTATGCTGATGACACTACTATCTATGGTAAAACATCTAAGACCGTAAACGACCAAGTTCTCTCTGATTCTCTCTCTTCTGATCTTGAGCAAGTGGTACAATGGGGATAGGAGTGGCTGGTTACTTTTAATGCATCTAAAACCAAACTTCTATCTTTACATCATCAACGTTCTGACATCTGGCATCAATTGAAATGAATGGCTCTCGTCTTGAGGAGGCCTCATGTTTTGAAAAGCTTCTGGGCCTGACCTTTACTCCTGATCTGAAATGGAACACGTACATTAAATCTGTTGTCAAGGGCGCTGGAAAAATGGTGGGATCCTTCTATCGATTCAGTAGATATCTCACTGCTGATGCAATTCTCTACCTATATAAGAGCCAGGTACGTCCAAGGATGAAGTACTGTTGCCACATTTGGGCAGGAGCTTCTAGAAAGACTTGTCCTGCTTTTATAGAGTTCGAAATAGACTTTGTAGCTTCGTAGGAGATGTCCTTTTCTCTTCTCTGTAACCTCGATCTCACAGAAGAGATGTTGCGAGTTTGTCTCTGCTTTATCGTTATTTCCATTGCAAGTGCTCGACTGAGCTTCAATTTATGGCTCCCCCTCGCCAAACTTTCACAAGAAACACTTGTCTAGCTGAAACATTATTAATAATTCCCCACTCTTTATCTGTGTCTAAACCTAAACGTAGATTCCATGAACAAAGCTTCTTTCTTAGAACTGCACGCCTGTGGAACTGTCTTCCATTCTCCTTCTTTTCAGCTGACTACACTCTGATAGTCTTCAAGTCCAACGTAAACAAGTTCTTAATGAGCTGTTCCACGTAACTTAACAAATTTACTGAATTTCTATTACTAACAATTACTATATTGTTCAATTGGCTACTGTACACTCTTAACCCTTATTCTCGAGTGGTCTTTGGGTCTTGATAAGTGGTGATGCCTATGATAAAAAACAAATAAAATAACATCTCTGTTGTAAAGCAAGTTATATGGTGTGAATTTTATCGTCCCGACAGGCACTAACATTTGATTCATGCATAAATCCCACGACTGCTCATTGTTCCCTATTTTCTTTTCCATGACATCATGCATCGTTCTATGGAACCTTTCGAGTTTGCCATTACTCTGGGGGAGATAGAACAACGTGGTCACATGCTGAAGTCCTTTAATGTTGTTTTCATTACGTTATATATGTTTTCAGGCTCATTATCTGTTAAAAGCTGCAGTGGTGCCCCGAATCTGGGGAAAAATCTCGTCAATCAACTGCTTCTGCCTTCTTATTAGGAACCGAAAAATCTATCGTTTTACTGCTTAAATAAACAAGGCCAGAGATATTTTTGCTTAATAGCGCGAAACGTTTTTTTCTCGCCTATGTGACCATTATCGTCGTAGTATTGAAATAACACCATTTTTCTCAGGGCAAAAATCAGAAGCTCACAATATTAATGCCGGTGTCCCTCAGGGATCCATCCTGGGCCCAACTCTTTTCCTGATCTACATTAATGATCTTCCAAATCATATCCTTACATCATTTGTAGACATTTATGCTGACGACACTACCATTTATGGTACCACATCTAAGACAGTAAACGAGCAAGTTCTCTCCAATTCTCTCTCCTCTGATCTTGAGCACGTAGTACAATGGGGAAAGGAGTGGCTGGTTACTTTTAATGCATCTAAAACCAAGCTTCTCTCTTTACATCATCAACATTCTAATCCACATTTGTCATCAATTGAAATGAATGGCTCTCGTCTTCAGGAGGCCTCAAGTTTTGACAAGCTTCTGGGCTTGACCATTACTCCTGATCTTAAATGGAACACGTATATCAAATCTGTTGCCAAGGCCGCTGGAAAAATGGTGGGATCTTTCTATCGATCCAGTAGATATCTCACTGCTGATGCTATTCTCTATCTATATAAGAGCCAGGTACGTCCAAGGATGGAATACTGTTGCCACATCTGGGCAGGAGCTGCTAGAAAGAACTTGTCCTGCCTTGATAGAGTTCAAAATAGACTTCGTAGCCTCGTAGGAGATGTCCTTTTCTCCTCCTTGCAACCTCTATCTCACAGAAGAGATGTTGCGAGTTTGTCTCTGATGTATCGTTATTTTCATGGAAAGTGTTCAACTGAGCTTCAATCTATGGTCCCCCCTCGCCAAACTTTCACAAGAAACACTCGTCTAGCTGTAAACACTATCAATAATTTCCCCCACTCTTTATCTGTGCCTAAACCTAAACGTAGATTCCATGAACAAAGCTTCTTTCTTAGAACTGCACGCCTGTGGAATTGTCTTCCGTTTTCCTGCTTTCCGGCTGACTACAATATGGTTTTGTTCAAGTCTAAAGTAAATAAGTTCTTGATGAGCCGTTCCATATAAGTTATTAAATTTACCAAATTTTCATTACTAATGATTACTATATTGACCAACTTCTACTGTACACTCTTTAACCCTTATCCTTGAGTGGCCTCTGGGCCTTGATAATGTGGTGATGCCTTTGTAAAAAAAAAAAAAAAAAAAAAAAAAAAAAAAGATGTGACGGCACATATAACATAATCACCGGTTCGTCGCCGAGTTACGACAAGTAATATACTACATCGCCCATGCACTTCTTTTGTTCCATTTTTGATGATTTTCCGCCTTTCATCGGCATCTTCAAATTTAACATCTCCCTATCTGTCTCCCGTTCTCTAATTAAATCTAAACCCGATCATGTAGGATGCTCGTGCATTTCCAATGAGCCCTCAGCATCCTTATATAAAGCAAATTCTTTCGGCTCGAAAAGATTCGAGTTTATTGCACTCACTGTTTATTTTAGCCAGGGGTCGTCATTTTCCTGACTCGAATCCATAAAGCATGACAAGAGATCCGCACAGATAATGTCTTTCCCCTTCATGTGGTGTATAGGGCAATCATAACCAGCCATACTTAAAGTGTACGTCTGTACTTTCTAATTTGAATTGGTGAGTTTAATAAATAGTTTAATGGTCTATGATCTGTATAGATGGTGAACGTTGCACTATACAAGTGGTGATTTAATTTATTCAGGGGATAGTGTATCGCATATGCCTCCTTCTCTATCAGTTACCATTTCGTAATGGTATTGTCCAAGTTTTTATAACGTAACGAACAAATCCTTGCTCCGCTTCAGCACCCCATTAATTTCTAACTTGAATTTCTCGGGTGCTTTTATTCCCTTCAAGTTTTCATCAGAAATCTTACACTTTTGTTTCTTCGGCATGGTAATCTCAGTAATATTACCAGTCGAACTACACCAAACTATTTTACAACCTCTTTTTAACATAATCGTCTGGTTGGTGTTATTCATTATGAGCAGCAGAAACTTATTAGACTTGTTAATTTTTACCACCGCATTAGTTACTGAAATTCTACTAAGATTACAAACAAATCCGCTGCTTATCTGCTCGATCTCATCTTATAATCCCTGACTGTTAAGAAAACAAGTACAAGACATGCATGTATGTAAATGTTTTAACGTTATTTTCTAGTCTAACTATTGCTGAAATATGAGCATCATCTTCCAAAGCTATATTCATTACTTATCTTTATCGCTCCTAAATCGAAGTACATTTTCGCCCCATTTTTCTAGTATCACACTTCTGTTGAGGTTCTCCACAACAAAAAAGTCATGGTGGGTAGACTGACTTCCTATCAATACTCTTAATACCTTTTACAATCAATGGATCGATTTCTTCTGCAGGCACAAATGTTTTCGAATCGCGATAGAGACAAATTCTGCAATGCACAACAAGGATTCTAAACCAAATGATGGCGAATAGTAGCCCAAAGTTGTGGAGGAAGAGAGATTCACAGATCTCACCCTTCCTTGTTTAATCTTGGATGGAAACTTGCTGGTTTAGACGAGTCTGCAAATGCAAAGAAGTTCGTCCAAAATAATCAGCATCACATGGATAAATCTAAGGGCAATGATGTTAAGATCTTTATTATACAATATATTCTGCATTTTTTACACTGGTCACCATGTTTGTTTTCTCGCAAGCGTGCATTCAATTCGACTAGGAGACCCGACGTTGTCCAGGAGTGAATGAGGATCAACAAATGTTCCTCCCATACTTTATTTGTCATCGAAATCGATTAAACCGCTCATGTCTTAATCAAATCGATTTACTGCCTACTCTAGTCGGGGTCCCATCCCGATGTACTGGGAGGAAGCTTCACATGACTCCCCGCACTGAATCAATCTGCATAACATTGCAGTCTACATTGCATTGCAGAGAACCTACTGTTGATTTTATCATTTATACATATAATAGCTTGAATGAAAGATTGAAATGCAAAAGTCATGGTTCAACTGAACAGAAATATCCATTTCGAACAAGACACTGTCTTATCAAAGAAACTATTTTTTTAGCCTTTCTGCTTGTGCTGTGATAAAACGTAATTCTGATGTTAGGCCGTATAAGGTGTTGCCTTTATTAATCGCATTTTTTCGATTATCGATTTTTGATACTTATCAGAGGCATTTTGATACAAAACCTATATAAGAACACTCCCAGACGCATAAAGTATATTTGTGTAACATTTCCAAAAGATTGATTTTCATGTAAAACCTTGTCAAAGGTTTTAGATACATCAAGCGTTTCCGCTCTTTATTTTTACCTGCCTTATCCAGTGGATGCTATTTTCACTTAGCGATGACCATTAGTATATCCGAAAGAAGTTTAGCATTAACGAGATGGCGGACTAGTGCTGGCTTGTTTGAAAATTCAAAGTCTTTGAGGAAAAGTTGGAGTAGACTGTTGGGTCGATTCAAGGTCAATTCTTTTATCAGTTCATACTTGAACACTGACACCACAGAAACAATTTATTAGCTATTAGGAAAGCAAGATTTGGCAAAGCATTTATTGTAGAATTTGGAGAACATAGCATTTCTCTTTTAACTATGACATTACTTAGAACATGGCCACACGCTTTAGATGTAGCAAGGGTTTTAACACGTGATTGAATAAAATGTTTTTTTACATTGAAACATATTTGCAATCATGATGTTTGCCATAAACGTAGGTTAGACGGACACTGATCTTCCGCTTTATCGATTTAATGAATGAAATTAATTTTCTTAATGAAATTAATTTTCTCAATGCATTTTCTCAATACTACAGGTACAACATACTGGCTAAATTTTATACTTTTATGATAGATTTTTAATCAGAGTATTCTTTCGTCTTTATTTAGCGTATTGCATGTTTTTAATTGTTGTGAAAATAAATGATTGTGTATATAGTGAATAGACAACTCTAAATAATTTTGAACATTTCCTTTAAATGCCTATTATTAATAATCTTGCAAGTTACAGGTGATAATTATCAACATATTAAGCCGCATACACGTAATTTTTTACCGAAACCAAAATGAAATATGTGCTACTGAATTCTTTACGTTAGTTTTTTTTTTTTTTTTTAATGAAAGACGTTCTATAAATAATTATAATTAAATTAAGCAGAAATAGACACCGTCAGGGAGGATGTTGTCAAGGATGGTTCTTTTGCCGATCCTTATTCAGACGCTTTCTTTCTTTCACAGCATCTTTCAATTCGCCATCTGTAACAAATTACTTTATCTACAAGCAGCCCCTTACGAAGGAATTTTTCAGGTCTACAAGAAAAACCTCATTCGTCTCCAAAATTCGCTTCATTTTGGGTGTATCGTCTGACAATGAATTCAAACAGAAGAATATTATATTTGAATTCATTTTCTACATCAGAATAAAACGTTTCTTTTTAATCCAGAAATGCATTGATTCACTTCGAATCAAAGTGCGCAACCAGGAAAAAATAATTTAAAAGGTTTTCATCAGAGAAAAAACTCACATTTTATTTTCTATTTAAACATAATGCTCCCGATCTTGGGTTGAACATATTGGGAATTTATTTACAAACTGCCATATTAAGCAATGTTCTTTGTGTAAACAAATCGAGCTTAGGCATTTGGATGATGTAAAAGCATCCTTAATTTACTACCGGCACAGCAGCAGCCGAATAGCGTAGTGGTGAGAAGCCTTGACTGTCGTTTGGGCGGTCGCGTTTCGATCCTGGCTTGAGGTAGTTCCCTGTCTAGCCGCATTGATGAGCTGTGATACAGCGAAACAATACTGTATGTGGATAACTATATATATATATATATATATATATATATATATATATATATATATATATATATATATATAATAGTATTATAAACAAGACAAAGCAATTTATTGGTATATATATATATTGAATATATATATATATATATATATATATATATATATATTTATATAAAATGGGTTAAGAAATTCCAATGAAAGAAAGATGTATATTTAAATAAGGGGTAGTCGCCAACAATGTGTATTTTTTAACATTATCTTATTATTCCGTATCTTGGTTTTTCATTGAGAATTATGTTTGGATCATTGTAATAATGTTTTTAAATCATTGAAATCGTTTTTACGCGTTTCAGATATTCTGTGAAGCGTTCTCGTCAGAAATTATTTTCAAATGTGTTTGAGATGTAAAAATGGCATTTTCGTAGTTCATTTGAAGTGTTTCCAAGGGGTGGATGGGTGTAAGTGTCTACTATTCATTGGAATGTTCAATTTTTATTACTCTTTTATTGGGCTTGTCGCGGCCGCTGACCTCGGCTGTGGCCACTCCTGTGTTTTGTTTCTCTCTCTGGCTTTCTCTTTCTGCTTGTGTTTTTTCTTTTCCTTTAGGGTAGGGTAGGGTAGGGTAGGATAGGGTAGGGTGTGTGTGTGTGTTTTCTTTGGTTTGAGAATGTGTGTACTGTTTTATAGTATTATGAGGTTATTTGCTTCCCTAGAAAGGTGACTGTGATCCAAGGTCGTTACTAATGTGTATGTGTGAGGAGGGGGGGGGAGAACCAGCTCTTCTGAAATAAGGGTAGGGGTAGCAGTATCAGAATTTTGGGGAAATTTTCAGGCGAGTCGCCATTTTGAATATACACCTATATTTCTATCAGATTTTAATAATAGTAAAACGTAATTTAAACCCGTAAATTTTATTTCAATAAAACGAGCAAAGACCAAATTTTAATATCATAAAAGCTTTAATAGAGAAATAAACAATTTTATTTATTTTTCCTTCGATTTCTTCACTTAACATTACACGGATTGTTGAACAATAACATTACTTGAATCTTACGATAATTATTTTAACGGCAAAATAAAGAACTTACCTGGTTAATGAGTAAGATATGCTTTCTTTTAATCTTCCTGTATGAGAATTTATTCATATTTATGTATTATAATCCATGTATTTTTTAAATGGAAGGATTTTTCCAACACACATCGCGACCATGCGTGGCTTTCAAGCAACTTGTAACGACACCGGAAGTGAAAAATTATCTCTTACTTATGTACGGAGGCCTATAAGTGTAAAAAAAAAACACTAATTCAGAAACCTTAATAATCTCGATATTGGATTATATTCCTTCAAATTTACCACTTTTAAAGGTTTTCGGAGGCGCTGAAAACGGAAATAACCATTTATATATACGGCAAACGAAACTAGTAGTTTCCAAGATAAAAAATTTTACAAATGGTCACAAAGTGGGGGGTCACTTTTCTATAATGATGTGACGTCAAATGGGCACCCACTTTATGGCCACATTGCAATGAACAGATTTAAGGAAGATAACTTGTCCTTTTTTTATTTTTGTGCCTTTACGCTATCGTAAATAAAAAACTTGGAGTTTTCATTTTTTCATTAACACGAATTACGATATGACGCAGATATGCAATGTTATTTTTTTTTTTTAATATCTTAAAGAAATACCTGAATTTTTTTTTTTTATTATACTATAAATCTGCATTATCCGATTTCGTCTTTTTTATATCGAAAAAAAGGAAACCAGGAATTAAATATAAAAATATAAACTGATCGACCATTAATTACTGGAACATTCTAAACAAAAATTAAGCTTCCACGTAAAAAAAAAAAACAAAAAAAAACACGTGGTTATCGAAAAAAGAAGGATTTAAATTTTGGACTTTACCGGTAAATTTACAGATAAGTGATATTTTTTGTTGTTTTAAATTTGAGTATTTTATTTATTCATGTTTTATCTTCAATTTGTGATATATAAAACGTGCCGAACAAAATTAATTATTAAAATTCTCATAGACATTCCAAAATGGGGGGGGGTGAATTTATAAAACAACGTTTGTCTAAAATATTATATTTAGTTTATCGGAAAGAGCATAAAATTTTACATTCACCCTGAAAAAAACGTAACAATTGAACGAATAGGAAAATTTTGATAGATTTTTAAAGTTTAAAAATTGAAAAATATTCATCTCATAAAAATCAATTGATTTCATTACGTAACAAAATGGCTTCCCAGAGCGCACGCACGCACTTTGTAAACAATGTTTTTTAAACAATGAAAAATAATATTTCTATTATTTTTTAAACAACTTAAATAGTTTATTTTGGAAGCATATTCTATAAAGAAAATAAATAACCCACTTTAGAAAGAGAAATTACGAGTTTTCTATATTTTAATCGCAGTTTTCTGTTAGGGGTGTCAAAAATTCCCCCAAAATTCTGATACTGCTAGGGTAGGGGTGCTTTCATTCTATTTTGATATTTATTTTTTGGATTCTTGGATTTTAGTATTGTGATTTTTCGTTTCAGTCTTTTCGGGTATTCTTTATATTATGTTTGTTTAGATAGAGGGGTATATTTAAAAATATGTATAGGGGATTTTTTAATGTTTCTATTTATTTGTCTCCCCATGTGGGTATGGCCAGACCCAGGATCGGTTCCTAGTGTGGGGAAGATCTTGTTCCCCAGAGGGGAGAGGCCAATTGGAGGGGTGTAGGTATGGGAGGGGGGTGATAGAAGGGATGATAGTTGTCTCAATCATGAGGGGTTTCTCCTCCACTGACTGAGGAGGGAGCGAGGTGTTGGAACAGATATTATTCTATGGTTCTAGGTGTTTCCTAGTGTTGTTGGTTTCGAGGTTAAATAGGGTTGGTATTGTTCAGTGTGTTGTATTAGAGATAGGGGTGTTATGTCTGTGTGTGGTTATATGCGCGCGCGTGTGTGTTTTAATGTGTCGGTTCTGATTTATGTGTTAGTGTGTATATGTATATGTATATGGATGTGCATGCGAGTGTGCCTTGCATTTCATGTTTTTGTGTGTGTGTATATATATATATATATATATATATATATATATATATATATATATATTTATTTGCCGATGTCATAAGAAAAAACAATTTTTCAGTATACATAGTATAATATTTTGTTTATATATGCACAAAATATATATACATGTATGAGTGTGTGTAAGCAAAAAGTAAGAGTGTCTACAAAAATATATGTATGTGTTAGTACTCAATGTCCTTTTAATGGAAATGAATTATCAAAAAGAATTCTGATAATCGAATTTCACAATAAGTAGCAGCCGTTTTCCGAAGCGTCGACACAATTACTAGGTTTAAAGTTATAACAATGAGAACGGTGAGATGTCCAAACTTTACCCCAACCTTAAGTCGCCAATTTCAAAATTCCTCTCCGACTATGTACTGCTCAAATATCTAAGACAACAGAGCGAACACACATACGGATGCCACACATATGTATAATAGAAGATATCTCTATGTTCACATACTAAATAAAGACTGACATACTCATATATATCACTTGAATTCTAACACACACATACACACATACCGAACACATGGTACTGTTAACTCTCAAGTTAAAACTATTAGAGAATTTTAACACCCAGACACAACCACGCAAATTATGAAATAATTATGCAAATGATACAACCTTACACAAGCTTCAAAAGAACGCACTTTATCATTCACAGCTGGGTATTTCAATAACGATAATTACAGTATAAACAAACACACACAGACAAAATTACGAAAAGATATTTCTACACTAAAACCAATCCTTAAAATCTAGAAAGAATCTGTTTACTTACATTAGCCTGTGTACAACGCAGCAAAGTACAGGTAACTACAAAGCAAATCTCGATTATGTCAGACGGATCCCCTTCTCTCAGCTGAGTTTAACTTTATGTATTCAATTTATGTATTTAATTTATGTATTTAATTTATATTATATATCTTTATGTATTTATTTATGTATTTCATTTATATTAACTGCATTTCATAAGAAATTTCGATCGATAATTACCAAACTTTTCCATTTCTTTTAATTAATATTTATTATTTACAGACACAAAATTTTAAACTCGTATTGACAAAGATATAGCCACATAACAGAATAATACAGCATTGAAGATTACAAAATTCAAATAAAAATTAATTAATTTAAACAAATTTTATTAAAATACGAGCAGGTAGCACCCGGCCTTGGCGGTCATAAATACACTTAAATATATTTTAATTCATGCAGATTACATATTTCTTATTAAAGAGCCAATTCTCTATTTAATATTATATATATATATATATATATATATATATATATATATATATATATACATATATATATTTATATATAAGAGCAAATAGTAAACAAAACATGTTAAAAACACGTTGAAAAAGAGTTAAAAGAATATATATATATATATATATATATATATATATATATATATATATATATATATATATATATATATATTACTGATTATTTAAGAATTACATGGTTGCCATCATTTAGAAACCAAAACAGTCATTACTCCAGATGCGTTCCCTATTGTTTATTTTTATGTTAAAATAGCAAAAATTTTCATATAACTTATTTCAATTGTTTAACTTTTCTCTAAAAGGAATTTATAGTAAAAAGCTATCTTACCTACATGTAACTCATAGCTGTGGCGATTTTATCAAGTTTCCCCAAGAATTTTCAATTTTTCATTTTGTTTTCCGTATAAGAGGAAAAAAAGGAAATATGTCTTGAATGTCTGCAATTAAAATTCTTTGCACAAGAAAAAAGGAAAAACTATTTTAAATGTGAAAATGGACAGCTATTTTTGATCCCAAGAACTCTGCCTATATCTCTCCTGTTTTATATATAATCTTAAATCGTCTTAATTCAATACTTAACTACACCCTTGTATTTTAATAATGCATTAATACTGTGTTTTTATTTGTTATTTAAGCAGTTTTCAAATCACTTAATACAAAATAATTAGTCTGCTCCCCATGCATAATTACAATATCATATTTATTGTAAGTAGGATTTTTATTTATATATCTATATTTAATATCTGGATTTTATAGTTGGCTTTGCTTGAATGCTACTTATGTTTGCTTGAATTATTGTTATTGTAAAGATGTTGCACTGTGTACTTATATCAAACTTTCCTGATAAAATAAAAGCCTATACTTGCTGTAAGTATATGGTTCTTTAGGTATGATACTGGAATAAATAAATCATTTCTTTTCTAAATATCGATTTAAAAGGACTCGTTACTTTGCCCCCAAGACGACTGTTTTTGTATGATTAACATAAATCCTTAAAATTCTGAATATCCTAATGTATATTAATGCGGTATTTTTATAGGTTAGATAATCTCTTTTATTTCAACTGGACAAAAACTAATTACCTTTATCCCTAAACTGCTATAAAATCACATACATGCCCGTACCATGGAATAGGGGGGTTATTTTCCTGTTCTTTACTTTAGAAGATAGAAATATAAAAATCGATACTAAACATCCATAGTTATCTGTTATTATCTATAATATATATCTTTACTCTATAGATTATCTATAAGATGGATACTTATTAGCAATAGTTTGAACTTATATGTAAAGTTATATTACGTAGAAACTCTATATTTCTTTCCCTTAGATAGGCAAACGGTGATTATCTCGGCATGAAAACTAAAATCAGAAGTTCCAAGCTTATTTTGACTCGTAAGTATTTGTACGATAGTTTCACCAATGTATTTATTAATCCGCAAACCATATTAAACCCTCGTTTAACTCTGATACTACCTTAAATCTGCAAATTACTCATACATACACGCAAGCCTTTCCACTCATAACGTGTGAATAACTACATCTTCCAATCTTACTCTTACTTTGAGGAGTGCAACTTTATAGCAGATACTAAATACCTTTGATACTAATGTGATTAACTCTAACTACACATGCGGAGGCGTAGAAAAACCTTCTGAAACCAGGCGCGGAGCAAACTCTCTCGATGCTGATAGACCCGTAGATCTTGTTAGGTCATCCATCTATGAGAATAAAAACCCCGATGTCAAATCTTTGCCACTGACCAGATACGTCTTGGCACTAAACAAGAGAGAGAAAGAGAGGCTTTTTTTCAGGTCTGCTCGACAACCTCTCTAGACCTGGTGACTCGATCAAATCGCCGGTTCGCAAACCTAAACTGTTTAAAGAGTAGGTAGGCTCTGCTTACCGCCCGTCTTCTATACTCATTCTTTGCGTATTAGCAAGGACTAGTGGTACGATCACAGGGACACATTAAAGATAATCAGTGCTTGGTCTTGTTTCCTGACTAGAGCAATGAATGTCGTTGCTCACATCTGCCTCATTTCCTACCCCTTAAACTGGCATATTGAAGGTGCTTCTTTACCATGGACTAGGCCACTGTTGTCTGACAGGTTTGAGCTTACCGGCTTGACAGTTTGTCTGGCTGCTGCGTTTCGATTGATAGTACAGCGCTGAGAGTAACTGCTCTATCATCAGTTGTATAATATCGGGATGATTGTAGTGCCATGTCGCGTATGGAAAGGGACACTGCACTCATCTCTGGTGAGCATTCCCGACGCCACATTCCTGAAGACAGGGAGCCGCTGATTGCCTACATGTGTGGCGTGGTGGTGGCAATGTAAGAAGGAAATAGCCACAGCCTAGAGAGAATATACAGAAAACGCATTGAAGCGCAGAAATGAAGAACTCGTAACGTCTGGAAATCTATAACAGTGTAGTAAATAATGGGCACCCTCTCCCACTATCTAAGAATCTTGAAGTTGTTTGCACGGCAACCAAGAAGGCTAATCAGCTTTCTCATCGGTTTGGCTGCAGCAAACCACTCCCTCCCAGATTTTCCTCTGCGGACAGTAACCACACTACATGATCTGAAAATCACCACATGATATCATAAAAACCTAGACACCCCAAAAGCACGTGGACCTGATCTCATCCTTGCTGTATTATTGTGCTCCTGCTGTCTCCAAACTTTTCAAACAAATGCCTTAACGACTGCTAGAAAATTGCTTTTGCAGTACCAGTTTACAAAAATTCTGGCGAGAGAACTGATCTATTAAATTATCGCTCCATTAGCCTGCTCCCTCTTTTCGCCAAGCTATTTTAACCCATAATTAATCAAGCTCTAGTCCACACCTCACAGCTACTAAACTTCTGTCTGAACAACAACAATATGGGTTTGGGAAAGCTATTTCTACTGCAGATATCCTAACTGTGATCTCTGAACGTATATACCATGCATTGGATGAAGCAGGTGAGAGTAGGGCAGTAGCCTTGGATATATCTAAGGCCTCTGACAGGGTATGAAACGATGGTCTTCTCATGAAAATCAAATCCTCTGGTATTACTGGACGAATATTCAACATAATTAAATACTTTTTAAATAGAAGAATCCAGGTTCCAAGTTGTTCTCGATGGTCGTATGTTAAAACAATATAATATAATTGAAGGTGTACCTTAAGGATCGATCTTTTGACGTTTATTTTTCTTGATATTCATAAATAACCGCCCTGATAAAATTGTCTCTGAGCTGAATATATTTGCTGATGACCCCACGCTCTATAACAGACATGAGGGGAAAACGAATGAACATGTACCCAAAGCAATAGCAGAAACACTAGAGGAAGACCTCCAGTTTGTAGTGGAATGGAGACAAACATGGATGTTTACATCCGATGCTGCCAAGACTAAGTTTCTTTCCTTTAATAACTACAAGAAACCTGCTCAACCATGGCTAATGATACATTATCTGAAACTCCTCGGCTTATCATTCACGGGGAACATGAGTTGGAACAGATACATTGAGGGCATTACTAAGGCTGCTGTAAAGGAGGTGGGCTCTCTCTACTATGCTAGAAAGTAACTTACGCGTGAGAGTATCTTATACCTTTCTAAAGCCACTTTTCGCCCATATATGGAGTATTCTTGTGATATTTAGGCCGGTGCATCTGCTACTATTCTCTCCCTCTTAGACAGGGTTTAAAAGAGTCGCCAACCTAATAGGTCCCGCACTATCAACTAGGCTCCAACCGTTGTCCCATCGACAAAATGTTGCATCACTCTGCCTGTTTTACAAGTATTTTAGTGGATGCTCCGACGAACTACAATCCCTTGTTCCCCCCGACAAACTCGACAAGCAGGAAGATCCCAACTCTACACAGTAGAGATCCCTAGATGTAAGAAAAACTTCTACTCCAATAGTTTCTTCCCTAGGACTGTTACACTTTGGAATTCCTTTCAGGTTTCTAGTTCCCTGACTGTACTGACATTCAGAAGTTCAAGTATCATGTAAACAGACATCTTGCTGCTCATCTCCCTACTTTGCCCCTCTACAAATTATGTCCCAAATAGTAGCCCCTACATCAAAGTGACACTGTGTCTTGTTTGGGGTGAAAATGCAAAAAGAAGTCATTATTGGGTGAAACAAATGTTTTGTTAGCAAATATGGATCTTCGGCAAAATATGACTTTTCTGTGCAAATATGGACGCAAATTCACACGGCAATACCAAACTTCTTAATATAGTTGACCATAGTAGTGATTGAAGTCATATGTCGTGCCATATATTTTAACGGGGTCGATTTGCGTGCATACGGATGTGATGTAATATCATTAGATGTTACGTCACACCACTAGAAGTTAAAGCTTCAAGTAATTAATAAAAACAGGTCCAATGAATTATTAAACTAGTTTCAAGTAAAATAAAAATGATCGTTTTATTATACATCGATTGCTCCACATTACTTCATAATATATTTTTAAAAGGACTGAGGATGTACAAAGGATAAGAAATAATATAAACAGAAAAAAATTGGTAAAGTATTTGTTAATGTCCGCTTAGACAATAATAATATTTAAGTAAATGAAAGATAACATTCTCATTCGTCAATTCTTTGTTGACTTCATTTTCATTAAAAAATTTTCAATTAACTTGGAGAATTTCCATTAAATTAAATTTTAGATAAATTAATTCGTTATTTGAAATTATTTAGTTACTCCAGTTTTATGAAGCAAAAGTTGGAGAGAAAACTAACAAAACTAGAGGAAAAAAGAGGCCAAGATGGCGGCTGTTGTCTTTTAAAGCTTCCGATCACGCGTAGATCTCGAGCAGTCTCGTGTGGTATATGCGAATTGGGTGTGTCCGAAACATTATAAAAGGCAAGTCGTTGGGAGGAGTGGAAGAAGCGTTTAAGACATGCGATAAATAGATAACATCGACAGGTATCTCGTGTTGTGAACAACGAACTCTACTCGGACTAGCGAACCTCTGCTTGACGTTTTAACCAAAAATTTTTGTTTCTTTGCGTTGGACAAAGACTTCTGATACAGATTTGCTTGTATATATAAAATTTATTAAAAATCAATTAAATTCAACTAAGAAAAGTCGTTTAGATAATTAATACATAAAAAAACTATGAGAGAAAAATAGAATTGCAGTTCACTTGGGTCGTATTTAATAACATTTTTAAGATGAAAATTTCCAGAAAAAATTGTAGATATTGAAATATTTATTCATAACTTTCGACTTATACTTTCATTTCTCATTTTATACTTTCATTTTTCATTTTATTTTCGAAAAATTCAACAAGCCATTTTTTCCAGAAAATTATGCACTTGAAAATTAAACAGAAAC
>NC_136495.1:83166947-83331947 GCF_053919585.1 Euprymna scolopes
TGCGGAAAGGCATATGAAAGGGCATATGCAGCCCCCCCGGTGCACTGCAGTGGGTTCTCAATTAGAGCAGGCAATCAATCGATTTGATTGAAAAATGGGCAGTTTCAGCGATTTTGGTATTGTGTGGAACATTCGTTGATCCTCATTCAATCTGTGGCAACGTTGGGTAGCCCTGCTAGTGCGTATATATATATATATATATATATATATATATATATATATATATATATATATATATATGCACGAGGGAAAAGTAGTTTGTTTGAAGCATTGCTGATAAATAAATGTGGGGGAGTATAAGAAGGCTATAGCAATGCATCGAACCGCATGAGGTATGGTTTCTTCTTATTAATTTCGAATGTCGAATATTTCATTAGAAATTGAAAAAAGTCTTTTTGTTGTTTTTCCTTTATCAAAACAAGACGAGGATAGACACTGGTTACGAATAGTATAGATTGATCATCTTTGTCAGTAAATATGTTAATTTCTGAAGTCAAGAGTATTAAATATAAACGCTTCATCCTAGATTTCGACCAAATAAAGTACGTGAATTCATTCGGGACCGCCAAACTCGGTCGCAGATGAACATGCATACGAACGTTAAGTAATTAGAAACCAATGACCTTTTAAAAGTATCTATAGAACATGGGTCAGCTGGTAGATAAATTATAGAAAAGAAAACGACGCCAGACTTCAAAAGGTCAAGGACAGCATAGAAACTAGAAACAACGTTATATGCCAAAGGGTGCATAAACACGTTATATATGTGTCTGTTATGGTTAATACTACTACTACTACTACTAATAATAATAATACAACTATATTAATGACAACAAATGCGTACAATAAATATCAGTCAGATAATGTATCAGATGTTTATAAAGTGTGGCGCCGTGGCGGTGTCCATATCTGTCACGGTCATGATGATCAACTGTTTCTCAACAGGTTAATCGAATCAAATTTTACTCAATTTAAATATTGTCTTTTATCATTCACCAAATATGCATCCGGCTGAGATAAAACTCGCGAGCGACTCCATAAAATGAAAGAATTCTAACCATTTACTCTGCTAGTCATTTTTGATAGTATATGCTTCGCTCACACACACACACACACACACACACACACACACACACACACACACACACACACACACACACACACGCACGCACGCACGCACGCACGCACGCACGCACACACACACACACACACACACACACACACACACATATATATATAATCAAAGTAACGTGCTGGTATAAATTGTTCTGTAAGAAAAAAAGCTACATTTTTACCAAACGAATCGAGAATTTGAATCCAGCTTATAACGGTCTTCATTTTTATCAGAATATTATTACATAAATCTCTCTCTCTCTCTCTCTCTCTCTCTCTCTCTCTATATATATATATATATATATATATATATATATATATATATATATGTATATATATATATATATATATATATATATATATATAATTTGCTCATTGACGAAATGCGGCATCGATTTTAAAAATTATTAACAGTAAGATTATTCGTTCATTCATTACTTTTCAGAATCAATCGTCCACATTTCTTTCACATAGTTTGAAAAATTTAATCATTAAAAAGCATAAGAAATTATTTCGGAAATATTTGAAAATTTCACAGGCGACTCCACAAAGGAAAATGGGAAAAAATTCAATTTTTTTTGCATTTTTCTTTGTGGCGTCGAGAGGTTCCGGGTCGCCTGAGGAAGTCTCATTGACTATTTGTAGCAACCATATATAACTGTTTATCTCCATCAAAATACATATATAATATATATATATATATATATATATATATATATATATATATATATATATATATATATGTGTATGTGTGTGTGTGTGAATTTTTCACATCATAACGTCGGATTGTATCCATTTTAAAATCCATATATATATATATATATATATATATATATATATATATATATATATAAATATATATATATATTCCACATCCAGACAACGTCGCAGCTCAAAAGAGCCATGAAACAAACTGGAAGTCTAAGACTTCTTTCATTTTATGTAGTCGTTGTCGTTGTGGAAATAATTATATATTCCCTCTCACATTCTAAAAATTATATTACTTATTGCTCGTTAGGTTAGCTTGTCATGGTCGTGATGATATGCTTAGCGAGTATAAATTCCTAAGAGTGAGACATCGACTTGGGTTATAGCTGGTCGTGATGATCACATCCCTTTTTCGGGACGAAAGTAGGTTTATTCCACTGTCGGATTTCGTTGCGGTTTACTTGATCTGTGATAGTTAATAATATCTTCTTGTGTGAGGCGCATTTGCTCAGTTGGTAGAGTGCTTATCTCGCATGCAAGAGACTCGGATTTCGAATCCTGAGTTCGGATGTGTCTTACTGATGAGCCCAAATGAGAGCGAAACTCGATTCTTGGATTTCCGGTTTGTTGGCTTTCATGGCTCTTGTGAGCTGCGACGTTGTCTGGCTGTGGAAATAATTATATATTCTCTCTCACATACTAAAAATTGTATATACATACAGTAGCGTCCAAAACTAAGGGACCCAATTTTAAAACCTAATATTTGTTAGAAATAACAACTGTGAAAAGCTAAAATTCTGACAACTGGTAGTCGTTTATCATCCATAATAACATACTAAAATTCGAATTATTTGCAAAGGATAATAAAATAATTATTACAATTATTTATTTATTTTCAAAATAGGAACGTCCAAAAGTAAGGAACAAAATTAAAAAAAAAACAATGTAAACAGCCAAAAAACAATGAAAAATGCATGTACAATCAATATTTAGTAAATGAGCCCTTGCTCTCAATGACAGCTACACATCTTCGATTACAAGAACGAATCAGTTCTTAACAATCTTCGATACTAACATAAGACCATTCTTCTTGAAACTTCATCCACAAATCCTCCGTGTTAGTGGGATTTTTTCCATAACTTTCACTCCTAAGGTCTTCCAAAGATTTTCTATTGGATTTAAGTATGGACTTTGTGGTGGCCAATACGTAATTCGAAATTTTGCTCGCTAAGGTAACTCATTACCACCTTTGCCTTGTGCGTGGGGCATTATCTTGCATAAAAGTAGCCCTATCGAAACGTGAATTCTGTATGATTGGCACAACATGATCTTTAACAATATTTTTTATAGATCTGCGCGTTTACACGAGTTTGTAACCGGACAAGAGGCATTGTACCTTGGCTAGAAAACATTCCAAATACCATGACGCTTCCGCCCACAAAGTTGACAGTTTTCTTAGTACACTTTGCACTTAATCTTTCACGTCTCTTTACATTGTTGTTTCCATCATTTCCAAATAAATTAAAATTGCTTTCATCATTTCCAAATAAATTAAAATTGCTTTCATCATTTCCAAATAAATTAAAATTGCTTTCATCATTTCCAAATAAATTAAAATTGCTTTCATCATTTCCAAATAAATTAAAATTGCTTTCATCATTTCCAAATAAATTAAAATTGCTTTCATCATTTCCAAATAAATTAAAATTGCTTTCATCATTTCCAAATAAATTAAAATTGCTTTCATCATTTCCAAATAAATTAAAATTGCTTTCATCATTTCCAAATAAATTAAAATTGCTTTCATCATTTCCAAATAAATTAAACTTGCTTTCATCACTGAAAAATACTTTTGCCCAATTTTCATATGTCCAAATTACATACTTGTTTGCAAACTCTAATCTCTTCTTCTTATTCTACGAACTAACAAATGGTTTCTTCCCTGGAAATCGATTAAACAGCACCATTTCTTGCAGTCGTCTAGAAACAGTCTGTCTTGGCACATTACCACATGAGATACTATTCATAACCCTTTTAATTTCTGTGCAAGACTTAAAACGGTCCTTTAATGACATACACTGCATTATTCGATCTTCTCTTGCCGAAGTTTTGTGGGGTCTGTGGTTTTAAAAGTATTAATTATTTTGCCAGTATCATTGTAAGATTTAATAACCCTGCCTACAACACTCTTGGAACGTTTCACTTTCTCTGAAATCTCTCTAATGGTGTGAATTTCCTTGTGTAGCTTAACAATAGCTTGTCTCACAGAGTAATCAAGTTTTTGGCGTTTCGCCATGATACCGGATGATGCAACGTTTACAAATGACAAAGTAAGATTTATTCTTTAGAGGAAATCCAAAAATTTTAATTTAGCATACTGCTTACTTTGATTTTTTCAATTTTGTCCCTTACTTTTGGACGTTCCTATTTCGAAAATAAATAAATAATTTTTATAATTCTTTTTCTATCTTTTGCAAATGATTAAATTTTAGTATGTTACTATGAATGATAACGACTACCAGTTGTCAAAATTCAGCTTTTCACAGTTGTTATTTCTAACAAATATTAGGTTTTAAAATTTGTCCCTTAGTTTTGGACACTATATATATATATATATATATATATATATATATATATATATATATATATATATATATATCAATAAGATTATACTGAAAAATAAAATTTGAATGATAGGGAGAAAACTTATCTTGATAAAAATAAAACTCCTGGTTAAAAGGAGTAAACAATAGCCAACAGAGTGTTCTCTATTATTCCCTCTTCTATAACCGTTGTTGACCTAGCTTCTATGCCACTTCAGTCTTTGTCTTTTTAACTTATTCTATAAATACACACAGATACACGCACACACGCGCGCGCACACACACACACACATATATATATATAATATATATATGTATATATATTCCAATTTTAAACTGTAATGTTTGCGTTTTCTCAGTATGTGATCATACTGTATTATACTTCGACCTATGAATGGTTTATTTTATTAATAACTTAAGTAATTCAGCAGATTAAAGAGAACATTTATTCTTCAGGTGTTGTTTCTTCGTTTTTGTCGATAAAACTCGTAGTTGAAGAGTCAATTTGTTGTTGCAAAGAGTCAATTTGTTGTTGCAAAGAAAAAAAGAGTACACAAAACCTCAGCCCACTGCAGCAGCGTCGTGGCCTGTTTTTATAAAAGACAGAGTCCTCCAAATTTGCATATTTTCATATGTGCGCGAGAGTACACGAGATTCTGCGAGATTGCATTGTTACATAAGGCTGCGGACGCCATCTTGGACCCTTTCCGGCATCATGACGTTGCGTCAGCAAAGCGCACACCGAGGCCGTTTAAGAGGTAAGCCTGCGTTTCCACACTTTTCGCACCCCCCGATATCATCATCACAGAGAGGGCAGGGATGCGGGGCTTTCTCTTTGGGTGCTTCTTCGGAGAGGGAGACCGGGGGCTTGTTCCTCGCCTGTGCTTTCGTTCTCGGCTTCAGGGTCGGTGAACCTAAGGCTGCTAATCTCAGCGTCGCTATCCGACGAAGTCGGCATAACCAAGACTGATGGTTTACTGGTCTCTGATTCAGTCTCGCTCTCAACGCCGAGTAGCGGTTGCGCTTTTGATGTCGACCGAAGATCCTTGATGTGACGGGGAACCCCGTCAATCCGCACCAATTGCGGGCTGATCACCCCAGTAACACGCCCGGTTCCCTAGCATGTGGTGCACTTGTCGTAAGGGTTCTTATCCCAGACGACATCCCCATCTATTATACTCTCTCTCGCTCGGGCAGTGGGCTGGTCTCCATGCCTCTCACCCTGACGTGGTACCTGTGTCGTGCTTTGGCTGGCGCGATAGAGGGTGAAATGTCGTCCTTAAGGGTGACGTTATACCAATAGACCGCCTCAGGCACCGTACACTCCTTCTTAGCTGCGATGGTTTTAACGGTCCTGTGGTTTCTCTCAATAATTCCATTCCCGCTAGGCACATGGGCGCACCAAAATTGCAGATGTATACCTCAGCTGTCTGCGAACTGTTTGAACTGCACACTAAAAAGGCGGTGCCATTGTCGCTCATTATCTCAGAAGGGGGACCACGCTCGAGGTAGACACTTTCCAGTTCATGGACAATGGCAGCCGAGTCCTGCCGGCGAAGGGGCCGCCACAATGAAAATCTAGGCTGTCCGCAATCAAAAAATGCCCGCCGTTGTAGTGAGTTACGTTCATTGCGAGCCTGTTCCAATTTCCTCTCACACTCAGTTTTCCCTTCTTCCACCCGACGGGTGCTGGGTTAATCGACCGACATGTTTCACAGTTCCTCACAACAGATTTCACGTCCTTCTTTGATACATAGTAATCGACGAGCCTGGCGAAGTAAAGGGTTCGGTTTACACCGGGGTGCTTGCTTTGGCAATGGACATCAGCAATACAGCCCGTGCTAAGCCGACGCCCCACCGCGGCGCAATTAACAATGGCCGGCTCGTCCACTTCTTTTGACAGGTCCAGTGAACGGCGTGTCACCCTGGTCAGGCGATCTGCGCGATTCTGACAGGACTGCACCACTGTCAAATCTCTGGCAAGGTTGAATTCCTTGATGATCTCGGTCAGGGTAGCAAGTCGTCTCCATATTAGCATTTCGTTTTATGGCCGCCACCGCCACCCGAAGCCACCCACACACGGAGAAGTGCCCCACCAGTTTTCCGCAGACGGAAAAAAACGCTCCGACGTGTGATGTTGGATGTAACTTCCAGTATGACACCACTTCTTCCCCAGTGCCGCTCTCGTGCAAGCCAAGAACTTTCGCTCCATCTTGCAGGCGCTCTGGCTCCTTGAATGACAGCCCGACACTCTCAAAGTGTTCTTTCACCGCTTGGGCAGACATGAGGCTCTCGTTCACGAAAATGTCCTCAATATACGACGACGTCGCCTGTTGCACGGCTTCAACCTGACGCTAGATCGCCTGTATAATCGCTATCATAATGTTCGGAGTCACGTTAAGGTCAAACAATAGCGAGTCCCTTTGATCTCGATCGTCTGGAACGGCCACAGCAATTTCTTGACGCGTATCTGCAGGTAGTCTCTTTGCAGGTCCAGGATTGCTGTGTACGCCCCCTGCTGCCGCCACTCCTTCATTTTATATGCGCAGACGTCAGCCTCAGCCGTGTGTGGGTTAACGTGTTCATTGAGTTCCCGGTAATCCATGACGGATCGGACCTTCTGTTTATTCTCTTGCCTGGCGACCATCAGGGAGATTAGCCCCCTTGGTGGTCCGAGCTTATCCTCTGGGTACGGAACCAGCCAGCCATTATCCAACCAAACCTGGAGTTCTGCCTCGTACTGACACCTGAGCCACGCGGGAGGGGGTACTCCGTCAGCCGATTCCGCAAGAACACTGGTGGCTGGTTGCCCGACCACTTCCAGGACGTGGTCCACACTTTCTGCCCTTGTCGTATTCCGCGTGGAAGTCCGGTTCATCAAGAGTGATTACCGTTGGGAAAACCTCACATCACCGGCGCCGTCCACGGTGATTCCTCCCAGCTGTGTAATAGTGTCCATTCCAAAGAGAAGGTCGTATCCAAGAAGCTCACTGTTGACCACCAACGCCTTCACAGCCACCGGGGGGGGGGGGTGCATCGCCAACGCTTATATGGAAAATTCTCACCCCACAACACACCAGCGAGTCTCCGCCAACGGTTAATACTGGGACCTTCTGTTTCGTCCATGCGGTGCAACATTTCTTGTGTATGAAGGTTTGGGCCTATCCGGTGTCAACCAGCGTTGAGCGCCTACACCCAGCAACTCGCACTGTCACTACAGGAAGCGCCTTGTTCAGTGTTACTTTGGGCAGGGTGTTGGCGCCGCGGCGTCCTCCCCTTGCTCGTTTCCCGGACAATTCCGTGCTATGAGGCCTGGCTTGTCGCATCGGTGACAGCGTCCTCGTTTTCATAGTCCGAAGTACGCTTCGCACCGCTTCTGCAGTCTCTGGCGAAGTGGTTGTAGCACCATGGGCTGTCTGTAGGCGATTCCAGTGCGTCAACCGCTGCCGAGACCTGCTCCACATCGTCCTTTAGGATATTTCGGGCTCTAGCCAACAACTCCTCTAACCCAAGCTCATTGAGCTTCGACGACATCCGCAACAGCCGACTGGCGTCATCCGGGAGCCCAGACAAAAAGGCGCATGCCAATATTCGGTCGCTTGCACCGCCGAAGGGAGCAGCAAGCTTCTTCAGGTCGGCCATGTAGACGTCCACAGTTTCGCCTGACCTAAACCGACGTTCAGAGAATTGCTTCAAGGCAACAAAAGGGTCAGCACCGAATGCTTTGTACAACGCTTGTTTTATCTTCTCTATTGTTGCCTCATCCCCGAGCTACTGGTACACGGCATAACCCCCCTTAGATAGCCTCAATGGGATGACTATAGCTGGATCCTTAACTTTTCACAACCGGCAAACGCGCTCGGCCTTCTCCTGTCATTCAACCATCAAAGGACCAGCCGGAGACCCATCACACTCTGGTATCAGCTTCAGGTCGAATCTGTCCATTGTAAAAAATGTACGCCGAAATAGCTTGTTGTTGCAAAGGAACAAAAAAGAGTACACAAATCTTCAGGTCACTGCAGCAGCGTCGTACGTGATACTTTCCGTAGACTCGTTTTCACGTCTGAGCCATCTGCTCCAGTTGCCTGTTTTTATAAAAGACAGAGTCCTCCAAATTTGCATATTTGCATATGTGTACGAGAGCACACGATATTCTGCGAGACTGCATTGTTATATAAGGCCGCAGGCGCTATCCTGGACTCTTTTCAGCATCATGACGCTGCGTTGGCAAAGCGCACACCGAGGCCGTTTAAAAGGTAAGCCTGCGTTCCCACATTTTCGCCATACATTTCGGATTTTAATTTGTACAGAGAATCTACATTTTAACAGTTTTTGTTTCGTTTTAATTCACATGAAAATCCTGTTTTTTGCGAATAAACACGAAGAATAAAAGTGTGTTTCTATTTTTACTGTTTGTTTTAAAGTTTTCAAATTTCTCATATGCTTTGATTAAATCTCTACAAAATATAAATCGCCAAAGAAAAAATAATCACCTCGAAATGTTGCAGCCAGTTAAGACATCCATCCAATTATTTTTAGGTTTATAAGCTTAACCCATATCTTATTATTTGCGGGCGAGTGTGTTTCATTTTATTATATGAATCCATGTTGGTACGATATCGCCATCAAATTAACGTATTAAAAACAAATGCGTTGTTTTACTTCTATAAGACAATTTCTTAAGCAGCATGATATTTATTATTAAAAATGAAATGAGATGCACTTGATTTTTTTTTAGAATTGTTTATCATCGATGTCCAAGGTAACACACAGCGAATGGCATTTGGAAAAAACTATGCGGACGTTTTACAGATGACGTAAAGTACGATTTTAAGACTCGAGATTTTAGTAACTTTCGCTTTGTTCGTTGGGAGAAAATCGTTTCGCCCCAAACAAGACACAATGCTACTTTGTAGTAAGTGACCACTATGTTGGACATAATTTGCACGAATACTATCTAGGAAGTTGAGCAGCAAGATGTTTGTTCACATTACACTTAAACTTTTGCATGTCACTAGTCAGAGATGCACGAAAACCGGAAGGAAATTCCAAACCTAGCAGTTCGAGGGATGAAACTATTAGAGTAAAATGCTTTTTCGGCATCTATAGATCTCTTCAGTGTAGTAGTTGTATTTTGCTGCTTGTCGGGTGTATCGGGTGTATCTATCAATTTGCTTGGGAGACAAAAATTAGTAGCAAATTCACCAGGCAAAATGTGGCAGCAATACTCCATACATGAGCGGATGGCGGCTTGGTAGAAGTACAAGATACTCTCAAGCGTATGTAAACCTCTATCGCATAAGAGAGAACCCACCTTCTTCGCAGCAGCTTTGGCAATGCCCCCAATGTATCTGTTCCAATTCATGTTCCATGTGAACATTAAGCCGAGGAGTTAAAACGAAGGGATTTCAGATAATATATGATTAGCTATGACTATCAATGGATGAGAAGGTTTCTTATAATTATTAAAGGAAAGAAGCTTAATTTTGGTTGAATTGAATGTTATCATCTATTTACGTCCCCATCCCACTATAGACTGGATGTCTTCCTCTAATGTTTTATTCATTTCCTTATATATTTATTCATTCATTTTCCTCTTGTGTCTGTTATAAAGCGTCGTGTCATAAGCAAATACATCCATCTCGGAGACAATTTCATTTGGGAGATCATTTATAAATAATAAGAATAATAAAGGTCCGAGGATCAACCACTGAGATACACCCGCATTTATGTTATCTTTTTTTGACGAACAACTTCAAGGACAACCTGGATTTTTTCTTATTTAAGAAAGATTTGATTTCGTTAAGTATTCGTCCATTAATACCACACGATTTAATTTTTATGAGAAGACCATCATACTATACCTTGTCAAAAGTCTTGGATATATCTAGGGCTAGTGTCCTAACCTCTCCTGACTTATCCAGTGTAAAGTATTACGTTCAGAGATTACAGTTAAAATATCTGCAGCATAACAGACTTGCCTAAATCCATACTGTTAGTCAGAAAGATGTTTAATATTTATGAGGTGGTATACCAGTGATTGATTAATTAAGGACTCACAGATTTTTTGCGAAGAGAGAGAGGAGGGTATTAGGGCGATAAATTAGTGGGTCAGAATTTTTTATAAACTGGTACCGCAGAAGCAGTTTTCCAGCAGGAAAGCTAGATTCGGTAAAGCATTTGTTGAAAAGTGGGGAGAAAACTGAGGCAACCCCTGCCGAGCATTTTGTAATAGTATAGTCGGGATGAGATCAGATCAATATTCCTTTGAAGTGTCTAGACATTTTATGATATCAGGAACTTAAGAAGGGATCATTTTCAGATCATCGAGCGTGGTTTCTATCCGTCAAGGAAAATCCGAGACAGAGTGGTTGGCTGGGTCTAAAGAAAAGTGGAAAACCATCAAGCAAGCAGGTTAGCCTTATCGGTTGCCGTGCAAACAATTTCATGGTTATTGGATAGTGGCGGAATTGTTGACTTGTCATTATTTATTACACTGTTATAGATTTTCCAGAAATCACGAGTTCCTAATATTTGCGCTTCAATGCGTTTTCTGGTGTGTTCGACATATGTTCTCTTAGCTGCGCCGGTTTCGCTCTTACAATTGCTTCTAGCTTCTATAAAATTTTGAACAATGGCAGCTGAACCATGGAGAGAATGGGATTTGCTATAGAACTTCTGTGTTGGAACATGCGCTTCAATTGCCGCATTTGTTTGGAATTGGGGGAATATTTAGCCTAAAAATCTAACTGTTTATTATTATTTAGTAAATGAAAATTACACATTAGATTAATCATTCAAAAATGTAATTGAATCCAATGTTTTAATTGACAAGTTTGATGAAATAGATGAGATTATTCAATGGTTTCGTACAACATTTGAACATTATTAAAAAAAATTGTTCAAGAAAAAAGAAATCCAAAGTCAAACCGAGTATATATCGAAGTATGGAAGATAATTTGATTTACCCCCTTCAACGTAATGCTAAAAAGATAACTAGGAAATACATTTCTACACCTCATAACAAGCACTTCCTACTAGTTAATGTTTTACATAGGATCTTTAACAAAAATACCTTGGAATTAAGCTATAGTTGTACCGACACCCTACAACGAAACATAAAAAACGCAATAGATAAATATTAAAGAAAAATAGTTCAACTAGAGATACTAATGATAATAATAACAACAATGCTAACCCTAACTGCCATAGATCGATTGAATGCCTGTTTTAGAATACATGCCTTACATTTTCGCTAAAATATACACTGAAGAAAATCCAAAATTTGAAAAATTCTACATAGGAAGTACGTTTATTACATTTAAAAATAAATTTTATGGACATACACTTTCTATGAATAATGTTGCATATGAAACAGACATTTCACTATCATTGCATTACTGGAAATTTATTTAAAAAATATAAAACTCATAAATTGAATGGAAAATACTAAGAAAAGCTAAAACTTATTGTTCACTAAATTCATCCTGTTTTTATCGTTGAAAAACCTGAAATGATTAGATTTAAAGACTACGAAAAATTAAAAACCTGAGTGCGCTAGGAGCATGATTTCTGCAAAAAGTAATAACTATTTTAACTAACACATAAAAAAGAAAATGGTGAAATATATCTCTAATGATTAGATAAAAGGAAACAGTGAATACGATGTGTAACAAAGCCGATGACGCGTGTGTAGCAGCAGCGACGACATTACACGTATGCAAATAAGCAAACCAGTGCGCTAGGTGACGTCATGGAGAAAAAAAGGCAACCGGAAAGAAAAAAGAAACCACGTGGGCGGTGAGAGCGACTTGAACTCTTAGACCAACATGCAACCTGAACTTAGAACGAAAAATGACCGGACGACCGCGTACCGTGAGTGAACTACAGACATAGCAGCGGAAAGAAAAGCAAAGATAAAAAAAAACATAAGGGCAGTGACAGCGAGGCGAAGCACGTGCAGGCGAGAGAGATTTGAAAAACCCGCGTGGCGGTGACTGAACTTGAGCCGATGTGTAAACGCGGGAGGAGAAAAAGTACGTGTTCGACACTGGAGATTTTGTTAACCATATGACGAATGAAGACGGGTTTTAAAAATGATCACTTTACATTTACGTTTATTTTGCTGCTCACTTTAAAAATATTAGTAACAAATTGCATACAATCGTTTCGGCCTAAAGTATAAAAGAGTTCATTAATTATAATTTTGTACAACTAGGCAAGCTCATCGACACAAAAAAAATATTCCACACTTTTTGCGTCCTAAGAACAAGGTGCTTTTATTAACGTAGTGGTATTCATTCTTCTTATTTAGCCAACGATTGAAGCGGACGTCTGTTGGTTATCTATCCATTTGCTTTTTTCCTTGAGTGAATAGGTTTAGGAAATAATATATAACATTCCAACGTAATGATTGATTTGAAGAAATTGTATTTGTAAGTTATTTTTTCAAATTCATCATTTTGAGGAGGTCTTGGAAGAAACACTGATGAATATATAAATAATGTTATTTTATTTCCTATTTTGGTTTTGCATATATAAAATGTTTCAATTCAACGCTATTTCACGCGGTTAATGGTAGCCGAATGGATACGGTCTTTGCTAATCGAGCCAGAGATGACTCGTGTTGCCGAGTTCGAATCTGTCGACTGATGTTAATCGTGACACCCTGCACTGAAGATTCCCGAAAGGATGAAACACTAGTGTCTGTAGGTATTTAATTATTATAGTAAAAAAAATAATTATATACATATATATATATGTGTGTGTGTGTATGTGTGTGTGTGTATGTGTGTGTATATATGTGTGTATGTATGTGTGTGTATGTTTGCATATAAAGTTTGATGTGCTGGCCTTCTTCAAGTCGCTGACATTAATTATATATGTTATTCTACCTATCTATCTCATTTGGCGTACACGAGACTTAAATCGGCAAGTCGAGATCTTCCCTTACTGAATCTATCGCTTTCGTCTTAATGCGCTTCATAAAACTATGGACATTCAACAACGATAATGGTAAAAATATTAATTTGCCTTCCAAAAATGTTTGTAATTAATAACTTTAATTAAGCATTTCACTTTGTCAATAGCAATGGTTTATTGATCTGTTGAATATTTGTTTTATGTGTTAGATGAAGGAACCTCTCACCCTCACTATTAGAAAACGTTGTTGAATACTTATAGTTTTTTCAGGGACCATTAGTGAAGATTAAGATAAACAAAGTAAATGATATAAAGAGGTCTGTTCTTTTTAGCAATCAAAAACGAAAGAAAGCAACCTCATCTTTTTTATTTTTCACCACATGCGTTACTTGACTTTAAGTTAGTTTTCTCATGGTGCATTCATAGAACTCATTTGTACACTTGTATTATTATTATTATTATTATTATTATTATTATTATTATTATTATTATTATTATTATTATTATTATAATAATATTAATAATATTAATAATAATAATATTAATAATAATAATAATGATATTAATATTAATAATAATAATATTAATAATAATATTAATAATAATAATATTAATAATAATATTAATAATATTAATAATAATAATATTATTAATAATAACATTAATAATGATAATAATAATATTAATAATAATAATAATAATAATAATAATATTAATAATAATAATAATAATAATAACAATAATAATATTAATAATAATAATAATAATAATAATAATATTAATAATAATAACAATAATAATAATAATAATATTAATAATAATAATAATAATAATATTAATAATAATAATAATAATAATAATAATAATAATATTAATAATAATAATAATAATAATAATAATAATAATAATAATAATAATAATAATAATAGGCGATTTCTGGTTTCTTTGCTCACTGCACTCAACGTTGGATGATCCGAAGTACCAATGGAAAGTGCTAGAGAATATGGCTGAACAACAACCACTGGGCGCCATACTATATAATCTACCAGCCGAAGCAAGAAAGATCGTTCGGCGAATAGAAAAGATTACCACTTGAATTTGAAAAGAAAACCCAGACATGCATATTGGGTTATATCTACATATATATTTATATGTGTGTATATTAGTATATTATAGGTGTGTAAATATATAGACAACCTCAAATTTCATACTTATCGAAAATTGTTTACCTCAGCCAATGTTTTCAATAAGAATTTTGTAGTGTATTAATTTAAATGTCTTTTGGGAGACTGTGTCTCTGACGGTGAATAAGCACACATATCCTAGGTTTGACCACCAAAACTTGTCAAGACCGTTAGCTATGAAGTTGGCACAAGACAAATTAATAAATTAACATACTTTCATTCGTTCTTAATTTCGAAAACTCGTTGTAGAAACAATACTTGATAAGAACACACAACTAACAAAAATACAAAGCACTTCTAATATTTATGTTTCGATTTTTTTAAAAAGTCATTTTACCGGCATCTCTCTACGGTATTCTGCTCGCTCGTTAGTCAGACAGTTAGTTGGATGCCACACTCAAGTTTGACCCAATACTTTCAGCGAATATGTCGGTCACGCTTAAGGTTGAAATCTCATGCTTATCACTTGACGTGTAGATCGTATGGCCGCATCCACAACTACCCGTTCTTGTTTGGTTCCATTCGAGCACTACTCTGACTGACATGTCTGAAAGAACGCCTCTGGCATTCCGAGTCGAAAGGATCTTTGATAATTGTTTGCAAGACTTGCAACTCGTGAAAGTAAAAGCAGATGTTTGAAAAGGATGAGGGGAAACCAAAATACGATTACTGAGATAAATTGATATAAAGGATGGAAATTACATCTCGACCGGACAGGCGTTCGTACTCTTTTTCTCTTTTCTAATTTCTATTTCTCTTTATCTTTTTCTCTCTCTCTCTCTCTCTCTCTCTCTTTACCCACTCTCTCTCACACACACACACACACACACACACACACACACACACACACACACACACACACACACACACACGCGCGCGCGCGCATGTGGATGTAAGAAAGGGTGGGTTAAGGGAGATAGAGATAAAGAGAAATAGAGTGTATGTGTATGTGTATGTGTGTGTATGTGTGTGTGATCTTCTCTTTCATTCTTTTATTTTTTTTTGCCTCACAGTGAGACAACAATAAACAAAGTCGAAAGCGCAAGTGCCACATGCTAAAAGATAGAAACGGCCGCTTAATGAAATGAACTCTTCATCTTCTGTATTTACAACGGAAACGTTTGTTTGCCTGTTATCGACATCGATATGTTAATAGACAATTTTCTGGAATATTCTATAGCATTCTTAACATGTTTAAAACTCTTTTATCGTTTGACAGTTTTATTAAAATTTTCTATTAGATATAAACCCTTCTCTCAATATTCTAGTATATTTATAATAATAATAATAATAATAATAATAATACATCAACGCAGTATACGCCCCTTTCTGAATCTCTAGTTCATTATTAATGGTTTAGATTATACTTTTATAAGTTTTTTTTATTGAAAACCCTTGTGTTGTTTACTATCCCTGTGGTCAGATATTGACATTTTTTTAATTAGTGCATTTTAAATTAGCCTTTATGGATTAAAAATTACTTTTTATATCATTTCAGTGAATAATAATTTACACAATTCCTCTCTCATTTGTGTAGTTATAGTAATGCTCACTAATGTAAATTTGATCGTAAAAACAATGCGCAGCGGAAATAAAGTTTTTCGCTATCCCCCACAGAATTGTATTTTTTCTCGTAATTCTGTTAAAGCACTTTTGGGCTGTCGATCGAATTGACCTTTCTCAATGTGAATCTTGTACATTTGGTTCTTATGAACTTCCGGTTTCTACTGTACCATGGGCTTTGTATATTTACATATCAGTCTCTTAGCGGCATAATCGAACATTATGTTGATCTTTTGTTTTGCATATCTCAAAACTCTCCTCCTTCTCTGTCTATCTGCCTCTCCGTCTCTGTCTGTCTGTCTGTCTGTCTCTCTCTTTAAAAAAAAAGTCGAATTGAAAACAACGTAATTTTCTCGTATCAATAGAAACTTGCTATCTCTACTATTATATAATGGAACATTTTTGTGTGTGTGCTTGTGTGAGTTCGTTCTCTATAGACTCCTAAACGATTGGGCCGATTTAAAAAAAAAAAAATTCACACAAATGTACTTTATGTGTCGGGCAGTGTTCTTAGATTGGTTTTGTATGGGAAGTCTTCGATAATTATCGATACACGATAACCGAAATACTCCGATGAAAGAAGAAACAGGCTATTTTGACGCCTTATACAGCCTAACATCACAAGTGCAATTGAGAAGTTTTATTATCACACAAAAAATAAAAAATAATACGTTCTTTGATATGACAGGGTCGTGTTTGAAGTGAATGTTTCTGTTTAGAGAACAAATGAACCATGATACTTGACTTTTTCATTTTAAACTTAAATTCAAACCATTATATAGAAAATAATTTAAAAAAAAATCAAAAGTAGGTTCTCTACAATGCAATCTAAACTACAATGTATTTTAGACTGAGGCATATGAAGCTTTCTCCCGGCACAACTCAGTGGACCTCAAACTAGAACAATCAATCGATTTGATTGGAAAATGGGTGATTTCATCGATTTCGATGGCAATAACATATGGGAGGCTGAAGCATTCATTAATCCACGTTAAATCCCGGCCAATGTCGGATCTCATCGCTAGTACATTTATATTCGACGATTCTATTAGCTTACTCTTTATAATTCAAGTTTCATTTCGAGGTTTTCCCTGTTATTAAATTTCTTCTGTATAGTATATTTTATTTAGTATTCTGATGACTACTTTAGCGAATGTGCATCGCATTTTAGATTTTGAGTTAATATTTTTGTTCCGGTATTGAGTATCTTTGTAAATGACATTCTCTTTTGTAGAATAATATAGCAGTTAACATATTCTAGGTGAACGGTAATATTGGCTTATCGGCATGTATATTGCCGTTTCCATATATACGATGATCTCTCTCTCTCTCTCTCTCTCTCTCTCTCTCTCTCTATATATATATATATATATATATATTTATATATACATATATATATGTATATATATATATATATATGCGTATCGTTTTGTTTAAGTATTTATTTCAATAGTGTTTAATACATGATTAGAGCGTAGTAAATGTATGCATATATACTTATGCAAGTGATTTGATGAGAGGTTTGTGTTTCATTCCTACGAAGGAGTTAATCAAGCTAACTGCAAAATTTTAAATGTTACCAGTACTTCAGTAGTAATCACTTTTTTTTAAATATTCGACGCTTACTAGTTAAATTTATTATTTTCTATCGTCACACCCATCAGCATCCACTAAATTTAGCTGACTATATACTTTAATAAATCAGTACTATCTTTGGCTGACTATATATATATATATATATATATATATATATATACATATATATATAAATATATATATATATATAGAGAGAGAGAGAGAATAAAAAGGAACAATCCGTATTATGTGTTCATCAACGTTTCGTCTTTATTTCGAGACTTCCTCTGGATGAATGAGATTAAGAAACCAAAAAATATACTAGTACAAAATATTTGAAAATGTTTCACGTGCACAGTGTGACGCAGTTCTATTTCAGAGAAACGGAAAAATGATGTTGGAAATTCAAAAAGGAGGGGGGGGGTGGCGCTGTTAAAGAGAAGGAATTTTTAGTGACGTCATATAGTCGTTAATGTAATTTTAAAACTATGAACGCAAGTTTATATTCTTATTGGGAAAAAAGATATATCTGTTGAAATTCAAATATAATTTAACAGCACCAGCCCCCCTTCTTTTTGAATTTCCAACATCATTTTTTCCGTTTCTCTGAAATAGAACTGCGTCTGCACGTAAAACATTTTCAAATATTTTGTACTGGTATATTTTTTGGTTTCTTAATCTCATTCATCTAGAGGAAGTCTCGAAATAAAGACGAAACGTTGATGAACACATAATACGGTTTGTTCCTTTTTATTTTCTCTATTTTGTCGGAATACCATTTCCATTATTTTCATCATATATATATATATATATATATATATATATATATATATATATATATATATATGTATATATATAATATATATGTATGCATATGTATGCATATATATGTCTATATGTATATATATGTATATATTTTTTCAAACACATACACGGATACATTCGTAATATATATATATATATATATTACGAATGTATCCGTGTATATGTTTGAAAAAATATTTTTCATTTTCTATCATGTTGAAATAATGTTTCCATAGTTTTCACACACACACACACACACACACACACACACACACACACACACACACACACACACAACTGGGACTTACTGTATGTATGCATTTTTAGTATCTCTAGAAAGCCAAGTTTGTGTAAATTTACCCAGGCACAGAGTGGAGTTGTGTGAACATTTGTATGCAGTTACACACAGATAACATAAAGATTACTTTTCAAGTGTAATCATAAAACTGCGCACAAAGGCCACATAGTTTTGAAACTCAACAAAAAGATGCTCTGTTTCAAATACTTTGATTATTGTCAAACCCTAACTCCCGTCCAATTTCATTTCTCTACTGCTTGTATGTGATGTTTTAAAGATATGTGAAGTTTTAAAGATATGTGATGTTTTAAAGATATGTGATATTTTAAAGGTTTGTGATGTTTGAATGATATGTGATGTTTTAAAGGTATGTGATGTTTTAAAGATATGTGATGTTTTAAAGATATGTGAAGTTTCAAAGATATGTGATGTTTTAAAGATATGTGAAGTTTTAAAGATATGTGATGTTTTAAAGATATGTGATGTTTTAAAGATATGTGATGTTTTAAAGATATGTGAAGTTTTAAAGGTTTGTGATGTTTTAAAGATATGTGATGTTTTAAAGATATGTGATGTTTTAAAGATATGTGAAGTTTTAAAGGTTTGTGATGTTTTAAAGATATGTGATGTTTTAAAGAAGTTTAACTTTCTGCACGAATGACATGTGTGCGGTTAATCTATAGCGATGTCGACCTATGATAAAATAATAAATTCATTAATATTTCTCACTAAATTGTGTGTTTAATTATTTTATTAATCCTACCAAATGATATAATTATATTAGGTAGAGATAGATAGACAGATAGATAGATAGATAGAGAGAGAGAGAGAGAAAGAGAGAAAGAGAGAGAGAGAGAGAGATCATAATTATAATTACAAGCTACGTTTTTTAATTAGAATTCTTCAAAACACAAAAAAGTTATTACGAAAGTATTTTTGTGAAATAATATATTTGAAGACCAAATACTCAATTATTTATTTATAAAACAGTAAAAATTGTGGAATTAATCGTATGCGTACTTACAGCTAATAACTCAGTCTGTAATGTACAAAAATTTGTATTTGTGTTTACGGACAACTTACACTACCACCCTTCCAGGGTTTAAATGAATTATTTCCTTATTTAATGTTTATTAGTGTTTTTTTTTGTTTTTGTTTTTTACACGGGAATCAACATTTATCAAGGCCCGTAAGCCACTCGGGGATAAGGGTTATTTTGTGTACAATAATCAATGGGATAATATCGTAGTAATAGTTGGTATTGGAGATTTGATAAAGCGTTTTACTTAAGGGGGCGATTAATCAGGAATTTGTTTATGTTGGACTTGAAGACGTCCAAGTTGTAGTCAGGTGGGAAACAGGCAAATGGAAGAGAATTCCACAGGCGTGCACTTCTCAGAAAAAAGCTTTGTTCATGGAATCTACGATTTGATTTAGGCAGAGATAAAAAGTGGGGGAAATTACTGACAGTGGTTTTAGCTAGACAGGTGTTTATCATGAAGGATTGGCGAAGGGGGACCAGAGATTGGAGCTCGGACGAGCACTTGCCATGGAAATAACGATAAAACAAAGACAGGCTCGCAACGTCTCTTCTGTGGGAGAGAGGTTGCAGGGAAGAGAAGAGAGCATTCCCCACTAAGCCACGAAGTCTATTTTGTACTTTGTCAAGGCAGGATAGGCTGTTTTTTGAAGCTCCAGCCCAGATGTGGCAGCAGTACTCCATCTTTGGACGTACTTGGCTTTTATAGAGATAGAGAATTGCATCAGTAGTGAGATATCTTCTGGAGCGGTAGAAGGATCCTACCATTTTCCCAGCGGCCCGGGCAACAGGCTTTATATACGTGTTCCATTTCAGATCAGGAGTAAAGGTCAAACCCAGGAGCTTGCAAAAACATGAAGCCTCCCCAAGACGAGAGCCATCCATTTCAATTGATGTTAGATGAGGAACAGAGTGTTGATGATGTAAAGTTAGGAGCTTGGTTTTAGATGCATTAAAAGTAACCAGCCATCTCTTCCCCCACTGAACCACGCGCTCAAGATCAGAGGAGAGGGAATTAGAGAGAGCTTTGTCATTTACGGCCTTTGATGTGTTGTCGCAGATGGTCGTGTCATCAGCATAGATGTCAACGCATGAATTAAGTATGTGTGTTTGGGAGATCATTGATGTATATCAGGAAGAGAGTTGGCCCCAGGATGGATCCCTGGAGGACTCCAGCATTAATACTGGAAGCCCTTGTCGAGAGATTCACTAATCCTATGGGATATAACTGTTGGCACACCAGCTGTAGATCTAGCATATTGCATGTCACTAAGGAGGTTATTTCTCCTGAGGTGGTTGACTACTTCTTTATTTAATATGGATTCCAGTAACTTACTCATGACACACAAGAGACTTATTGGTCTGTACTGAGAGGGGGATGACTTATCACCTGAGTTCTTAAATACAGGGCATACTGACGAGGTTTTCCAGGGTGTTGGAAGCACTTCTCCTTAAGGCAACGCTTAAACAGTTTTGTAAGTATGGGGGAAAGTTCTGGTCGAAACTTTTTCAACACTATAATTGGAATGTCGTCTGGGTCAGTTGCTTTACTGGAATCAAGGTTCTTGATTAGTTTGGCGACCTTGTGCACAGATATTTGTATGTTGGATAAGGTGTTATCTGTTATAGGAGGAAATACGGGGAGTTGATGCCCTTCGTCGCAGAGGGTAGAGTTAGCTGCAAAGTTCTTGGCGAATAGTTTGGCCTTGTCTGATGTTGATGAGATGGCCTCAGGTCCATTGATGATGGTTGGGATGGAACGCACGCATCTGTTCAGGATCCTATTTGCTATTTGCCAAAACTGGTGGGAACCAAGTCGCTGCTCAGCTACATTGGATTTGACGGGATGAGCATATAGCTCTCTTGCATTTTTCTTACTCTTTTACAGTGGTTGCTGGCAGTCCTGAAGGCAGCTTTAGTCTCATTGCATCTATTATATTGGTAGCTATGGAGAAAGTGATTTCTGTGCGCAATGGCAGCGGCACATTCTGGGGAGAACCATGGCTGGCTGTTAGGTTTTTGTTTGCATTTTTTAGATGGTATGAATCGGTCTATGCCTACAATTAACCATTCAGTAAGGTCTGATACTATAGAGGATACATCCTTTTTAAACATGGAATGCAGAGGTAGATCAGATATGAATGTACAGAAGCTATCCCAGTCAGCCATAGAGTATCGATATACAGTACGATGGAAAGGTACGTCTGAAGACTTATAGAATTTCATTTTTATCTTAACTTATATAACTGTGTGATCGGAGGATCCCAGGGGAGATAGAACGGAACATGAACATAGCTCAGGGGAAGTTGTGAGAAAAAGGTCTAGAAGGCTTGCATACTGACCAGTAGTATCAGGCACACGGGTGGGTTCGTGAACAATCTGAGTGAGATCATAGGCAATGGCAAAATCACGACAAACCTTCCCCATCATCTGTCTTTTTTGAGTGGGTCAGCCATTCCACATTATGGACATTGAAGTCACCGCAAATGTGAATGGTAGCCGAAGGATGAGCAGACAGGATGAGGTCAATTTTCTCAGCTATACTCTTAAGGACAGTAACCCCGCTGTTGTGGGGGCGATAGAAAGCAAATATGAATGCGGTGGTGTAAGCAAGTGCAACCCGGAAGCACATATACGGTAAATTAGGATCTTCTCTGGAGATATCTCTACCACACGGGAAGCCATCTTTAATGTAGGCGCATATTCCATGTCCATGGGGATCTTGGGAAGTGGCCGGGCCTATGCCAGTTTCGCTTAGAAAGAGTAAGTCCGGTTTCGTCTCCTGTAATTGGGTTTCAACTTCTGGAAGGTTGGAACGTAGACCCCTGATGTTGGAAAAGGAGACCTGGTAGTAGGGGTCTACGTTGGACGATGGGGGTTCTAGGTTTATTCGTGTTCTTTTTCTTTAGATTTGTCATGATTGAGGTTTTGGGGTTTGTGGAACAGGTCGACAGACTTGGTTAGAGTAGCACAGAGAGGGAAAGTAAAAGAGAGAAAGAGAGGAATTTTATTTATTTTTTTGTAGCACATAAGGTAAAGCCGTAACAATTACCCACCAGTATGGCATCGATAGGCCCCACTAGAAACTACTGCATGGTCCAGAATCCATTCACTAAATGGCAATACAGCAGCCTCGGTACTTTGCACCTACTGATATGACAGCCTCCTTAGTGGTTAACCAAGATACGGGTCCCTGACTATCAGGCGAGTAACGTCAGCACAGATGAAACGTTTACCTCCAGCACCCTTACTAGTGACGTGGCCACAAGGATAGACATAGAAACAGAACATTTTTCTGACATCTCTGGCTACTGTTCACGAAGTATTACCGACCTGGAAAACAGCTTTTTCTTCACCCTTTGCCAGAAAAATCACTAATTGGAAGTGAGGACTGAGTGACAAAAAAGGAGAAGCGAGAGTTACTGGAGCTTCCGATAACACAACCACAGTGTATTACCTACTCTCCATTAAAAAAATAATAAATAAATAAATAGAGTAAAAATAAAAATAAAATAAAAATGTAAGGACTTATTAATATCTACTTAATATAAGTCCGTTACTCCGTTCTCAGTTTAGGAGAATATTTGAAAATAATCTTCCCTCACATAATCATGCGTAAATATATTTTTTTTTTTTGGCATTATCTAACCTCGATAGAGAATGATTTAAGCATTCGAGCTTTACCTTTATAAGATACCATAATGGAACTTTCAATTTGTGAGGTCCTTTTTGTAATCAGAGTTTTTTTTCTGTCTGTTTCGATTTACTCAAAACCGCACACACCTCGTCTTCTCATGTATCGTCCTCTTCTTCCTCTTCTACTTCTTGCTCTTTTTCTTCTTTTTTCTTCTCAGTCGTCAGAAGCGTCGTCTTTTCTTGACTACGTTTTTCCTTCTCCCTTCTTGCTCACAGAGACCCGTTTTTATGCTAAGCTGAACTCTCGTGTGTGCGAGAGAACACGAGATTTTGCGTGATTACTTGGCAATATTAACCGGCCGCCGCCATCTTGCTATTTTTCTTTGGACGTGCCCGCTTTGCAGAATGCACACCTCGAGCGTTTGTCAGGTAAGCCCGTCTGTTCGCAATTTATTACACAGTTTTTTTTGTATTAATTTACTTTGGAAGAACCCGTTTAAAAGCTGGTTAAGAGTAGAGCAATTTGGCGTGTCTACTAAGTTTAGACTGGTTAAGAAATAATGCATACTGCTGAGGAAAAGCATTTTTCAGTGTTTAGTTAATAGTGCAGATATAATTTGGAAAAAAACAACAGATAAAAAGAGCAAAATAAAGATAAGCAGTTGAAATGTTCAGAAAGTTAGTCAAACCTTGAAAAAAAAAAATAAATGAATAGAAAATAATAATAAATTTTTGCGATATCAAGACAGGTGGATTTCAAAAGTATAGATAGAAAATGGCATAACTTAGCTTTGGAAAGTTTGACCGCGCGGTCTTGAGTTCATATCGAGGAAAAGGGAAGAACTAGTCGTCCTAACTGGTTTATGCCGGGTACGTAAGGGGTAGTGTTGGGGGGGTGGGTGGCATCTTGGGTTCTGTAGTTTTATTTATTTATTTATTTTTGATTTTACAATGCTTTTGTTTTATTTTGTTTTTGTTGCCTTTAACTACCTTGATAGATAATGTTCGACCATTATAGCTTAATATAAGACCGTTACTCCGTTCTCAGTTTAGGAGAATATTTGAAAATAATCTTTCCTCACATAATTATGCGTAAATATATTTTTTTTTTGGCTTTATCTCACCTCGATAGAGAATGATTTGAGCATTCATTAATAATGAGTGTAGATATTTAATTGCCGCTCACCATAGCAATATTTGATACAAGGTTGGAAAGTGGAATACAGGCAACTCCACCTAAAGGAGGGCATTCTTGCCTCGACAAAAATTGCCTGAGTATTCGCGCCGGCATTCAGCGGTCTGGGCGCCTTAGGCGACAAGCAATAAACTTGCCTCACCCGAAAGCCGGGTGGCAAGGCCTTGGAGGGTGGACCTCCTGAATGATATCCAAGCGGCGTACCTCAGGTACTGTTCCGGTTCTCGGCTCTGCACCTGCTGGCTGAGTGCCAAGAACAAATTCTTGACGAGTACTTTCTACCCAGTCTCTCAGTCGCCGAAACTGCAAGGAGACTCATCCTCGATAATGAGGGTATTTATTTGCTTCTCCAAGTAAGCAAAATATGACACAAGGTCGGTTTTTATGTGGAGTGAAGGGGGAGAGGGGAATGGGGTGGTATATAGGGTTGCCCCTACATGGACCAACAACCAATTGCCACAAAGGCAATAGTCTCAAAGTGCAGAATCTGTGGGAACAGGTACTACACTTTGAGATATTAATTTTTTTATTCACAGGAAAAAAATACAATTGGGAAAATGAACAAAAAATTTAGGCACAAGGCCAACTCAAAAAGAAGGGGGGATGGTGAGGTTTGTTAATCCATCTCGTCTTTATTGAAAATTTTAAAAGATTTCTCTCTCAGCCAGCATCTTTTATCATGGTTACCCTTTTAAATTTGTATTTATGTGTGTGTGGTGGGAGGGGTTTTGTTCCTACTTAAACCCATATAAGTTAACACATTTACCAAATCTCCATTACTAACGGTTACTATATTGTCCAATTTGTACTGTACGCTCTTTAACACTTATCCTCGAGTGGCCTCTTGCCCTTGATAAGTGGTGATGCCTATGTAAAAAAAAAAACAATTTTAAAACACTTTTATTTATATCAAAAATAAAAAAAGATACCAATATTAATAAAATTTACACTTTGATCTCAGCCAAAAGGCCGAGGAGAGGGGGGGCAAGAGTTCGGACGATCTTATTTATAACTACGGGTTACGACAATCAATCAATATCGAATTTTGGATGCAAGTCAGTTTGCAGTCTCCACCTTGAAACGACTGAACCACTGCTGATCCGGACTACATTGATTCTCGCTGATCTAACGATGCCATCTTTGTTCTAAAGAATTACTCAGCACTCGAGATCGTGACTACATTGATTCTTCACCGATTTGATTTACTACCACCATCTTTGTTCAACATAATGATTAACACTTAACAGATTATCCGCCCAGCCATCGTCTTTGCTTTGGCGGATCGGAATCTAAATTCGAATTGTAGCAGATGAAATTTCTGAGGGATTTATGAATACGAAAACTACAGTTATTTAATCTCCAACAGAGAATCTTAACGACTCCGTATTTATTGAAAAGAACGCGACTGTTTTTGCAGAACTAATTAATTGCTTAGATGACTAAAGTCTGTCTCTGATTATAAGAGATGTATTTGGATGATGGCCGTAAGGCGTTTAACGTATTAAGAGAACATTTATCAAAAAGGAAACCAAAAATTATATCTCTATATAAAGAACTAACGTCTCTAAAATGTATCGAAGACGAAACGATTACTAATTATGCTATGCTCTTGGGTGAAATAATAAGCGATAGCCTATTAATCTCAATGACACTCAAGGTACTTCCAGCCGATTTTAAACCATTTACAAATGTTATAACGCAAAGGACAAACCCATAACTTTCAGTGAATTTAAAGTGGCATTGCGTAGTTACGAAGAGACGGATCGGATGACCATGGACAATAATAATTCTAGCAATATCATGAGGTTTAAAAATGCTTCTCGAAAGAGGGCACAACCAAATTAAACATCTCACCGCTATGTTTTCCTCCAAAATAATTTTCTCAAGAGAAAAAATAAAATTATCTGCTATGATTGTGGGCGACCCAATCAGAAAAGTTTTCAACGTCGATATAAAAACCTAAAAGTGGACTCCATTAAAAACGTTGAGAATTTTCATGAAGAACATACATTCACATGTAAATTTGACAATACGACAAACGGTAAAAATCTGTAACGCTACAGCACACGTAATCAGCAAGGAATCTGATTTTATTAATTTTGATCCAAACTTTAAGCAACAGTCATTTTGTAGAACTGGCCAACGGTAGTCAAATAAATGATATAGTCTTGAAAAGAGGCGATGCTAAAATATCACTAAAAATAATAAAGGCGAAATTTTAACTTTATTCTTAAAAATGCTTTTTTCATACCTAAATTTAAGCAAGACATATTTTTCGTACAGACAGCCATCAAACACGGCGTGAATATAAAGTTTGGCCAAAAGAAGTCAAAATTGATATACCCAGATGGAACTGCATTTGACATTAAAGAAAATGGCCGACTATATTATTTAAAAAGTATGGTTCCCTCAAAAACCGTCTGCCACGACTTAGAAACCTGGCATAAAATTTTGGGACACTGCAAAATACAACTGATATAAAAAAAAAAAGTTACCGAATGTAGTCAAAGGCATGAAAATAATACCTTCAGATGATTTCCCAAAATTGTGTTTGTTTCTGCTCAGTGAAAAATGGCGAAATATATAAGCAAAACAGCAGACAAAAAGGTCACGAAAATTCTCAGTTTTTGCACTTTGATTGGCAGGTCCGAAAAGCCCGATGGGAAGAGATAATTTAAGGTATGCATTAAATTTTGTTGACAAATATTCAGGTTTAATTATGGTTTATTTCTTAAAAAAACGAATTCGACACTATCCTCGTCACTAGGAAATATTTAGCTGAAATCGCCCAGTGTGGCTCGGTAAAATGTATTTGTTCAGACAATAGAACTGAATTTTCTAGTAAAGACTGAACTTCTTAACCATCGTATTAAACACGAGAAACCATCGCCTTATTCCTCATTTCAAAACGGCATTGCTGAAAGAGCATGGCGGACCCTTTTCGAAATGGCAAGATGTCTACTTACGAATCAAAATTAGCCCAAAGTTTATAGACGTACGCTTTAATGGCGGCGGCATAGATCAAAAATAGATCGCTCAATAAAAGATTAGGAAAAAATCCCGTATGAACCGAATGCATATATTTGGTTCAAATTACTTTGTATTCATAGAAAATACCCGTAAACTTAAATATTAAAAGCGAAAAATGTATTTTCATAGGTTACGATAAAAGCAACCCGGCTTATTTAATCTATTTTCCTAGCCAAACTGCCATAAAAATGTTAGATGCGTAAAATTCAATGACACCGTTAATTTAAAAAATGTCAAACTAGTGGACGAAAAATGTGAGGAAATATTACTTAGTATTTTTGTCGATCACAACGAAAATATTAACAATATTAATACTGACGACAATTGCAGTAAAACTACTGAAGTAAATATTAACCCGACACGTTGATACCCGATAAGGAATCGGACAAAAAAGACATCTTAAAAATTGAAAATCTACAAGACTACGCAGTGGATTACTGTTACTCGTTGAAAAGCGCACCAGAAAATTATAATGAGGCGATTAATTCAGAAAGTCAACAAGAATGGGAAAAAGTTATGGAATCCGAATTGAAAATGATATAAAATGGTGGTGAAGCCAAAGGATAAGAATATAATTTCTTCTCGCTGAGTTTTCTAAAAAAAAAAAACAAAAAAAAAATCACAGCTTCTGGCAGTGAAAATTTTAAAGCAAGATTTTGTTGCAAAAGATTTTTGCCACATTCTCACCGACGACAAATTTAACGACAATTGAAAAATGTTTGCCACTTTCCGTTTCATACAATTAAAAAATACACGAAATGCTTATTTAAATGCTCCAATTGACTGTGAGATTTATATTTAACCCCCCTCCCGATGGATTTAAAATGAAAAATAAAAATCTCGTATGGAAACTGAATAAGCCACGGGTTTAAACAAAACGCTCACGATTGGAATCTAGTACTACATAATTAATTAATAGAACAAAAATTCAGTCAGTGTCCCGTAGACGCGTGCATGTAGACCAAAAATATAGGTAATAAATTTTTGATTTTGTTTTCTTGGGTTGACGATATATTACTCGTTTCAAACTGTGACAACACTTTAAAAGATGTTAAGAATAAATTAAATAAAAATTTAAAATAGGCAATCTTGAATAGTTATCATGGTTCCTTGGCATAAAGTTTACTTGTGAAAATGAAACTATAACAATGAACCAATCACGGTATATTTAAAAATCCTACTAAAGTTTGGAATGCAAGATTGCAAATCACATATACAGAGAAATTATAATCTATTTGATGACAGCCACTATATATATATTTCACTGTGACAAGATTATCTAAAACGCTTACCAAACCGACCATTAAGGACTAAACTGTTGCAAAACAAGTTCTCCGTTATCTAAAAGGAAGCGAGGAACAATCTTTAGTATTGAAATAATCAATAACTCCCCTAAATTTAGAGGAATTTTCATATATAGATTGGGGAAACTCTGAGAATCGAAAAAGTATAACAGGATACTGTTTTAGACTGTAAAATACTAGATCTATGATCTCCTGGAAAACTAAAAAAAAAAAGAACAACAAATTGTGGCACTTTCCACATGCGAGGCAGTCTGTTGCACTTACACACTCATCACAAGAAGCAATTTTTTCTAAACACCTTTCTGAAGTCTATTTTAAAACCAGATCTAAGTAAAAAAACAATAGTAATTCTTTGTGACTATCAGAATAGTATTTTATCAGCAATGAACTCTACTATTCATCAAAGGTCGACGTATATTGCTATCATATATCATTTCATAAGAAATGAAGTCAGTAAAAAAATCTATTACTCTTGATTATGTAGAATCTGAAAATAATATAGCGGACATTTTTACTAAACCAGTAACAAGATGAAATCAAAACATTTTATCGTTGAACATTTTGGAATTTAATCTTGAATAAATCTATTTTCAGAAACCCAAAATGAGAAGTCGAAACCACAAAAAAATAAATTGTAAATTGTCCCGGTATTACGCTAAACTACGACCATTTTTTTTCTTGTCGTCCTAATCAAATTAACGAAATAAAAAATCTAACAAAATGTTTCGAGTTTTTGCTTAACAACATAAAAAAATTGAATTTCTTCTTTTTCCATCTTCCATCTTCAGAAAACCCTTTTTTTAAAACTATCTTAAACAATTGAATTAAGTGTCATGGCTTCCTTTTAGAAGGTACGCGTTCTGTATATCTGTATTTAAAAGTATGTACATCTCTGTATTTGTACATATTTAAAAAGTATTATGTCTTTCTATATATATTCCAAAAGTATGTATATCTGTATTTTATATGTATTTAATAAAATTAAAAAAACCCCAAAAAACTTAAACAATTGGATTAAAAATGGCTTCTTTTTACACACAATATATTTATATCTTTACACCAATATATTTATGTATTTTTTCAGACTAATGAAAATAAAAATAAATTCCAAAAATAAATAAAATAAAAAAAGTAAAAACATATTTTTATTTTTTATTTTTACACTACTAAATAATATTCAGTTCGAAAGGACCTTTACATTATATCTAAAAAGGAGCGTGTTAAAATATTTTGAATTGAGGATGTGGCTACAAGAGATTGGACTGTTCTTTTTATAAGTACGGCTTAGGAAAATCAACAATAATAAGAAGCCTCCAACCTCATTATAAAAATATCGAATTTTGGATACAAGTCAGTTCGCTGTCAGTCTCCACCTTGAAACGACTGAACCACTGCTGATCCGGACTACATTGATTCTTCGCTGATCTAACAACGCCACCTTTGTTCTAAAGAATTACTCAACACTCGAGATCGTGACTGCATTGATTCTTCACCGATTTGATTTACTATCACCATCTTTGTTGAGCCATTACGCCGAACGCGAGTTTTTCATTTTTTACTAGTTTAGTTCAAGGCTATGTACAGTATTTTGTTATATTATAATTCGTTTATTTACTTAATATAAGCGATTATTTTACGGCAATTTGTCACCATTAATCTATGGCACCACACAGAGAAAAGCGACAAGTTGGCTCCTATATGAAAGGGAAAACTCGTGGTATTCGGCGTTATGATTGTTTCACACAGTATTTGAATAATGTATGAATACATAATGATCTTAGCAGCAATTCTTTCTGCGTGTAGGCATGAATGGTATTCTTTTCTCAAGCAGTGAACTTTCACCCAATCAGTAAAGCTAGAGAGCTTTCAGATAAAATAAAGTTGAAGCACTTGCAAAATTGACGGAAACCATCGCTGGACGTGACCGCAATAATTATAACTGACGTCCTAGTCCGCCAGAACCGTTTTTGTATATATTTTATTTAAACTAGTAAGATTAAGAATCTATCTTTTCTTTAGATTTCCATAAGACAAAGGGTACAAGTAGTATTCAGAGAAAAATTCCACAATTACGCATAGACATCTTTCACGTGACATACGTTGCTAATCAGTTAATTTATCTGTTATTGAATGACGAGAGTGGGTCATGTGCTCACCAATACAAGATATATTCAAAACAAAATTCATGTGGGGAATTTCGGCAAAAACATGCACGGCAACCATTTTGTTTTGAATATATCTTGTATTGGTGAGCATATGACCCACTCTCTTAAGCCAATAAGAGATAACAAATTTAGCTCATATGCGCAGGTAAATGTTTAAATTCAACAGCATTTCTTGCGATTAACGATAGCCGAATGCATTTGGTCCTTGCTAATGAAGCCAGGGATGACTTCTGTCGCCAGATTCGGATCTATCGACTAGTGTGTATCATGACACTCTGCACTGATGATTCCCGAAAGGATGAAACACTAGTGTCTGTAGGTATTTAATAATTATTATAGTAAATTATATATATATATATATATATATATATATATATATATATATAAATCACTCCTCATGTCCGCGATATCATAAAAATCTTAGACACCTCCAAAGGGGTGTGGGCCTGATCTCATCTCTGCTTTACTAATTAAGAAATGTTCAGCTGTGCTAGCTCCTGTACTTTCTAAGCTCTACAATACATGCCTTGCTGAATCTTGCTTCCATATTAGCTGGAAGATGGCTTCTGTGGTACCAGTGTACTAGAATTCTGGTGAAAGAACAGACTCTCTCAATTATTGCCTTATTAGTCTCCTCCCCCTCTTCGCTAAAATATTTGAGACCTTAATTAATCAAGCACTAGTCCATCACCTCACAAAACCAAATCTTCTCTCTGACAAACAGCATGAATTTAGGCAATATCGTTCTACTGCAGATATTTTAACAATCATTTTTGAACGCATTTACCATGCGTTGGATAAGGCGAGTGAACACAGAGCTGTAGCCCTTTGATATATCGAAGGCCTTTGACAAAGTCTACAGGAAGGATTGCTAATGAAAATTAAATGTTACGGTAAAACTGGACATATACTAAATATAATTAAATCCTTCTTAGATAATAGGATCACGCAAGTTGTCATTGATCGACGTACATCCAAGCAGCATAACATTAATGCGGGAGTGCCTCAGGGGTCGATTGTTGGATCACTATTATTTCTGATATTCAAAAACGACCTCCCTGATAATATTGTGTCCGAGATGGGTATATTTGCTGATGATAAAATGCTTTATAACATGCATGAGGGAAAACCTGATGTACAGAAATCTAAGACAATGGCAGAATCGTTAAAAAATGATTTCCATACCATAGTAGAATGAGGCCGCAAATGGATAGTAGCATTTAATGCTACTAAGACTAAGCTGCTCTCCTTTAACAATTACAAGATGCCTCTCTAACCGCCTATATCCATGAAAAATAACACCCTACCTGAGAATCCTTCTTTCAAACTCCTCGGCCTAACATTTGCGGGCAATATGAACTGGAACATTGAGGACAGTGCGGAAGCTGTTGCTAAGAAGGTGAATTCCATCTATCAAGCTAGAAGACTACTCACACCTGATATTATCTTATACCTCAACAAGGCCACCATTCGCCCATGCATGGAGCATTGTTGCCACATCTGGGTTGTTGCATCTACCACTATCCTCTTCCTTTTAGTTAGGGTAAAAAAAAGGTTGTCAATCTAATAAGTCCCATTTTGTCAACTAAGCTCCAACCTCTGTCCCATTGCCGCAATGTTGAATCTCTGTTTCTTTTTTTTTTACATAGATTTTAATGGAATGTGCTCTGATGAACTCATTGCATTTGTGCCCCCTCAACGTACATACCCCGGAAAACCCGCTTAGCAATAAAATCTCACTCCTTTACTGTTTGGATCCCTAAATGCCAGAAAGCCTTCTATTGTAATTGTCTTCCCTCAAACAGCTAAACTTTGGAATCCCCTTTTTGCTACCTGCTTTCCTGGCTGTACTGATATGCAGAAGTTTAAATGTAACGTTAACCAACATATTTATAATCTTTTCTAGGCATGGTTCCAAATAGTATCCCCTTATGTCCAAGTGGCGATATCCTTAGTTAGGGTGAAAGTGAATAAAACATAAATAAATAAAAATCTCTCTCTCTCTCTCTCTCTCTCTCTATATATATATATATATATATATATATATATATATATATATATATAATAAAATCTGTTTATTATATAACTGCATTATAATTATAATAGCTATACTTTATAAACACACACACAATATATATATATATATATATATATATATATATATATATACACGTGTGTGTGTATTAATCAATTACTGTCAAGATAAATCTGAATTCTCCACCAACTATCACATCTACATATAAGTATATATTGTGGCGATATAATAACTCTGTCCAGTATTGCTCTGTCACGTTACATGCGTAGTAACCTTTAGCAACTATCCTTTTTCTGTTTTTCGAGCTTTTATTGAAATGCGATTTACTGCAAAGGCAATTCATGTGTGGAAGAGACAGGATATTTTGAAATGTGTTACCCGTCAACTTAAATGATGAACTGACCATCATTGTATAATTTGAAGAAGTCATTGAAATTTCCGTATTAATTAAATGTTTTAAAGATTATACATTTGTTCCGCCGCATACATTCGTCGATCTTTGTTCAGTTTGAGTCGGACGTTTTATCTAAAAGCTTTCTTTAATCCACGAGATTAAACTATTCTCATTGTGTTTTCTGTACATCTTGTTGAATTTTCGCTTCAGTTGTCTCAAGATATAAATCACGTGACTTAAATGTTCTATTGTTCAATTAATAATGACGAATAAACCTAAAATAGTTTAAATGATAGTATGATGCTTAACTTTTGTTACTGTTTAATGTTTTATTCATTATTTTTAGCCGCAAAGTATTATTTGAGACTCAATGTTATCTGCAGTAGATTCCATTGGTATTTTTCAACCTCCGATGAGTTAGTTTATTTTATTAGCTGTCCCAATAATACAGTAATTTAGTTTAATAACTCTGAGAATCATTGAAGATTCAACCAAGTGCTCCGATTACAACCTGTAGTTCCTTCATCTCCATATCGTAATTTTTACAAATGATAATGTAGATAATTTTACGCGTAATGCGATTGTCTGCTTATGGCACATGCGCATATTTCGTGGATATTAAAATCGCACAGTATCGTACCCTCCAGTTTCGTAAAGAATTTTCATCATTGAGACCAGCTGCATTACAAACATATCAAGTCTCATTCGTAATCTGGATAATCGTCTCTATTTTATTTATTCTTAGATTACACCTGTGTGTCACTCTGATTGTCGAATCGTTCTCGAAGCAATCTCGTGTTCGTTGTTCCTGATCAACCGGAAGTAATGCACTAGTTATTTGCTTTCAATTTCATTTAACCAACCAATGTCAAAATGACTTTGTCTTCAACTTCATCAAATCTTGTTTTACTTGTTTTGTCTTTTCGATATTTTCTTTCTCTAAATTATTTCCATTCGTTTCATTTTAAAGAATTTACTGTTCATTTATATCCAAATATACACATCTAGACACTTGCGCACTAGACACTCCTCCGCGCTGATAAGGATACTTTTGGTTTTACTATTGGACAACCCATTACTTACTGCTGATTTTGACATCACTAAAGTCTCAATCTGCTCGAATTCTTGTATTCAATTATATATTTCATACTTAAGTCTAGAATTTCTTAAAATTAAATCAGATCAAAGTACTTATATCATGTTGGGGCGGGGTCAGTGATATTTCACAATTGGATAAGTTTATTACCGAAGTGAATCGACGTGCCTTGCATCGCACTAAAAATAAACATTCGTGATGGAAGGAGGATGGTTGATATTTTAACAGTTCTATCCATAATAGCTGAACTTAACTTGATTAAGTTTAAGTTTAATTAGTTTTTATATGAATTTCTTTCGTTAAACAAGGATACTTTTAGCTTTCTCATCTAACATCTTTAGGATCTTCACTTTTCTACTAAGTTCTTCGGAAACATTACTCACATGATTTTACTTGCCCAGCGATTATCCTACCAAAAAGCTCACATAGAATATGAAGTTTGCATTGGGACAAAACAAAACGTTAAATGTATAGAGGCTTTTTATCATATAAAAACAATTTTAGGAAAAACAACAAGTATATGATTTTTTTATTAAAGGTTTTCCTAGCAAGTTAACTTTTATTAAAGGTTTTCCTTGCAAGTTAATTTTTATTAAAGGTTTTCCTAGCAAGTTAATTTTTATTAAAGGTTTTCCTTGCAAGTTAATTTTTATTAAAGGTTTTCCTAGCAAGTTAATTTTTATTAAAGGTTTTCCTAGCAAGTTAATTTTTATTAAAGGTTTTCCTAGCAAGTTAATTTTTATTAAAGGTTTTCCTAGCAAGTTAATTTTTATTAAAGGTTTTCCTTGCAAGTTAATTTTTATTAAAGGTTTTCCTAGCAAGTTAATTTTTATTAAAGGTTTTCCTAGCAAGTTAATTTTTATTAAAGGTTTTCCTAGCAAGTTAAATTTTTATTAAAGGTTTTCCTAGCAAGTTAATTTTTATTAAAGGTTTTCCTAGCAAGTTAATTTTTATTAAAGGTTTTCCTAGCAAGTTAATTTTTATTAAAGGTTTTCCTAGCAAGTTAATTTTTATTAAAGGTTTTCCTAGCAAGTTAATTTTTATTAAAGGTTTTCCTAGCAAGTTAAATTTTATTAAAGGTTTTCCTAGCAAGTTAATTTTTATTAAAGGTTTTCCTAGCAAGTTAAATTTTTATTAAAGGTTTTCCTAGCAAGTTAATTTTTATTAAAGGTTTTCCTAGCAAGTTAATTTTTATTAAAGGTTTTCCTAGCAAGTTAATTTTTATTAAAGGTTTTCCTAGCAAGTTAATTTTTATTAAAGGTTTTCCTAGCAAGTTAATTTTTATTAAAGGTTTTCCTAGCAAGTTAATTTTTATTAAAGGTTTTCCTAGCAAGTTAAATTTTATTAAAGGTTTTCCTAGCAAGTTAAATTTTATTAAAGGTTTTCCTAGCAAGTTAATTTTTATTAAAGGTTTTCCTAGCAAGTTAATTTTTATTAAAGGTTTTCCTAGCAAGTTAATTTTTATTAAAGGTTTTCCTAGCAAGTTAATTTTTATTAAAGGTTTTCCTAGCAAGTTAATTTTTATTAAAGGTTTTCCTAGCAAGTTAATTTTTATTAAAGGTTTTCCTAGCAAGTTAATTTTTATTAAAGGTTTTCCTAGCAAGTTAAATTTTATTAAAGGTTTTCCTAGCAAGTTAATTTTTATTAAAGGTTTTCCTAGCAAGTTAATTTTTATTAAAGGTTTTCCTAGCAAGTTAATTTTTATTAAAGGTTTTCCTAGCAAGTTAAATTTTATTAAATGTTTTCCTAGCAAGTTAATTTTTATTAAAGGTTTTCCTAGCAAGTTAACTTTTATTAAAGGTTTTCCTAGCAAGTTAATTTTTATTAAAGGTTTTCCTAGCAAGTTAATTTTATTAAAGGTTTTCCTAGCAAGTTAATTTTATTAAAGGTTTTCCTAGCAAGTTAATTTTTATTAAAGGTTTTCCTAGCAAGTTAATTTTTATTAAAGGTTTTCCTAGCAAGTTAAATTTTATTAAAGGTTTTCCTAGCAAGTTAACTTTTATTAAAGGTTTTCCTAGCAAGTTAATTTTATTAAAGGTTTTCCTAGCAAGTTAAATTTGTAATCCAGTTGTATTTTCGTTTCATTATTAAAATACCACCTTTTCAATCATGATTCGGAAACCTCAATTATTAGATCAAATATGAAATAATATCAGAAAAAAATGAACACCGCTAAATATAGTTCTGGTTGAATATGTAAAATTGTTTATAAAAATTGAATATTTTACAACAGACCCACTGCAAATCGGCTTTGTTTTAAAATAGAAACAAATCTCCAGTTGCGTCGCTATTTTCAAGTAATTATATAAAATTATTATTATTATTATTATTATTATTATTAGTAGTAGTAGTAGTAGTAGTAGTAGTTGTAATGATATTTTTTGTTTCATTCGCCACTTCTCAAATTACTATTCAACTACTTCAAATACACACACACACACACACACACATATATATATAATATATGTATATGTATATATATATATATATATATATATATATATATATATATATATATATATATATATATATATATATATATATACTTAGTGGAGGCCGAAGACATATGAAAAGTCGATTGAATTTTTACGCCTTTAAACGTCTATAAAAGGTTGATTTATGAGCTGCTAAGTTCAAACCAATCAACTCGTAAAAACAGGAAGTTTATATAGAAGTGACTGCTAGACGAAATCTGTTGAAAAGTAAATAGTAATCGTCTCTGTCTTTTTTCTCAATCGTCACTTACTATCTGACCAAATCATTTTCTCCTCTGTGAAAAACGTTTAGTCTTTTCAGCCTATGCGTCTAAAAGATTTCAATTTGTTCGGTGTTCTGTCATGCTGTGCACCTCAAAATGTAGAACGACAGAAAGTTTAATAAATAAGATGAAAGAGAATCGAAAAAAATGTGATAAAATTAATAAAATATTACTTTAGCTTAGCTTTCTATGTTTTAATAAATATTTCAAAATAAGGTGTTAAGAAAAAATGTAAGTTTTGAATAAATATATAGTAAAATAATAAAATAAACAATCGTTGAAAATCTCGTATGACATTATTAAAAACGTATACATTTTATTCCTAAAATTTCTAAAAACAATAAGTAATAAAAAATGTAATAAATAAACTATAATTAATTGTAAAGCATAAAATATAAGCAATCTCTACATGTAATATCATAACGTTTCTAAAATAATTTGATAACCTATAATAAAATGTATACATTTATACAGACAATATATTAATGTAATAATAAGCATTAAATTAATGTAATACAAGCCTTTTGGAAATGCTGTCAGAAGCAATAATTGAATGCAATATCATAGTTTTTTAAATTATTAAATAAGAAATAATTTAATGCGATATAGTAACGTTTCTAAAATGATTAATTAATAAATAATAAAATAAATATAATTTTCTAAAAAATGATTAAATATACAATAATTAAATGTAATATCATAACGTTTTGGAAAAGAATAAATATACGATGAACAGTTTTTACATTAGAGATTTACTTAAAGTTATTATATTAGAAATAAGTAACATTGTTGTAGTAATTTAAAATAAAAAATTACATGTAATATCATAACTTTCTCAAAATTAGTAAAAAAAGCAATAATGAAATGTAATATCATAACTTTTTCTAAAAATGAGTAAAAAGCAAGAATTGAATTTAATATCGTAACGTTTCTGAAAATGATTTCATAAGTGATAATTAAATATAATTGATAACGTTTCTAAGCTATAAAAATAATCAATAATTAAATGTATTATCATAACTCTTGAAAACCTGATTAAATAAGCACAAATTAAATGTAGTTAAAACTTTTCTGAATCTGATTAAATAAACAATTAAAGAATATTAGTAGTACTCTCTCTAAAATGTGAAATTGGCAATAATTATATATGGTAAATGATTAATAAGCTAATTAGCGATGATTAAAAAAACGAGAATAAAAAAATAATATGAATAACATTTTTAAAATAATTAAAAAATTAAGAATAAATGTCATCAATGACTTATAATTTTCTTGAAATGACTATATTAGAAATAATAACATGTAATATCATAGCATTTCTGAAAATCATTTAATAAACTAAACTAAATGTAATATAATAATTAAATGTAATATTATTACGCCCGTTAAAATGATTCAATATGAAATAATTTTGTGTAATATCATAACGTTTCTAAAGTTTATTAAATATGCACCATCAGATAGTTTTTAAAAGTTAGTAAACAAGAAATAATGAACTAAATACAAAAGATGTCCTAAGATTATTAAATAACGAAAATTAAATGTAATATTGGAATGTTTCTAAACAAAAAAGCAATAATCAACTGTAATATCATTACGTTTCTAAAATGATAAAATAATCAATAATGAAATAAAATATTATAACGTTTAAAAATGATGAACTAAGCAACAAACAAAACATAAATTACAAAATATGATTAAATAAACTAACACATGTGTAAAAATAATTAGATAAGCAATAATAAAGTGAAATATAACGAAAAGTTGTTAAACTTATTAAGTAAAGAATGGTGACGTATAGTAACGTTTAAAAAATGATCAAATGAGCAATGATTTAATGAATATTACAAATTATGAAATTTAGACAAAATGTAATAAAAGGCCAATAGTTTAATTTAAATATAAACTTTTCAAAAATAATAGTATAAGCAATAAGTAAATGCAATATTACAACATTTCTATAAATGATTTAATGTGACGTAATCAACCTGAGGGAACAATGTTCCCTCATTGGTGAGCTGTAAATCCCCCAGGGGCCTGAGGAGGGTCGAATAACTATGCTAAGATAGCTTTAATCGATCCCGGGTAACGACAGATATCCCGGGGATTTGAAATAGAGAATATAAATATATTATTTCATTTCATTGTCAAAATAGATATTGTTTGGAAGTCAGAAAAATATATTTTGCATTTAAATTTGATGACAGGGAACTTAGAACAATAACAAAACACTGTCTGTCCTTAGCGAACTCAAAAGCCAGATGTCGGACTGACAGGGACGACTTTAGGGATCATGGGGATTTAATATATCTGTAAATCTCAGATCACAAAATTAGTGAATTGTACACTCGCAAAATCTGGGGGTTTTCCGTAGTGTCGTGGCGTGATCTGATTGGCTGGGGAGACTTCCACCCCCGACCACATACACCACTATTAATACGAATGTTGCGCGAAAATTAGTCAGTTTTCGAAGGAGTTTTGAAGCAGTCCAACAAGAGTTTGTGCGCGAAACTCGAAGTAACCCGCCGTTACCTGAAGACGTGACTCCTCCTCCTCCGCCCGTCTGACACTGTCCGTGAAGAATATTTGAGACTTTGAAAAACTTACTAAGAACTGAACGATATTTGTACATAATTTCGTGAATTAATCCTCGTAAAATAGAATTTCACGTGTCTGTTTTTCTTTCTTCCTGTGGCTTAGATATTCACTTTCAGCATACCGGATTCAATATAACAATCCTCTGAGAAGGACCAGACGATTCGAGCCGAGTTTTCAGAAAACAGGGGTTCTAACGAGCTTTATCAGAGTGGGGTTACATTAATACTAAAATAATTAAACGAAATATAATGAGATTTAATAACTAATTAAATACGAATACTAAAATGCTATATGAAAAGTTTTTATAAATGATTTAATGCTAAAGATAAATTAATATCATAACGTTTTTATAAATGATATAATACAGAAATAATTAAAAGCAATATCACTACATTTTATTGCGTATTAAATAGAAAATGCTCAAATGCAACATTCAAACGTTTTCTCAGTTATTTAATACGAAATAATTAAATTCAATAAAATTACGGTTTTATAAATGATACAATATAAAATAATAAAATGCAACAACATAAAGTTTTATGCATAATTTATTACGAAATAATTAAATGCAATATCATAATATTTTTATGAAGTATACGAGATAATAAAATACAATATCATTATGTTTTATAAATGTTAAATACGAAATAATTAAATTAAATATCATAATGTTTTTATGAATCCTAAATACGAAATAATTAAATGCAATATCATAAAGTTTTATAAATGATTTTATACGAAATATTCAAATACAATAAAATAACGTTTTATAAATAATTTAATACGAAATAATTAAATTCAATATATACATTTTTAGTAATGATTTAAAAGGAAATAATTAAATTCAATATCATCATGTTTTATGAATTATTTAATACAGAATAATTAAATTCAATGTCATAACGTTTTTCTAAATAATTTATGACGAAATCATTGAATTGGATATGATAATGTTTTTATAAATAATTTAATGCTAAATAATGAAATTCAATATCATAATATTTTATGAATAATGTAATACAAAATAATTAAATTATCATAATGTTTTATAAATGATTTATACTAAATAATTAAATTCAATACCCTACTGTTTTATAAATAATTTAATACTAAATGATTAAATTCAATATCATAACGTTTTATAAATAATTTAATACGAAATAATAAATTCAATATGATCATGTTTTATAAATTATTTAATTAGAAATAATTAATTAAATATCATAATGTTTTATAAATGATTAAATACTAAATAATAAAATTCAATATCAAACTGTTTTATGAATAATTTTATACTAAATAATAAAATTCAATATCATCATATTTTACACATAATTTAATACTAAATAATTAAATTCAATATCATAATGTTTTATAAATAATTTAATATAAAATAATTAAATTCAGTATCCTAATGTTTTATGAATAATTTAATATAAAATAATTAAATTCAATATCATAAAGTTTTTATTAATTATTTAATACGAAATAATTAAATTTAATATCATAATGTTTTATAAATAATTTAATACTAAATAATAAAATTAATATCATTATGTTTTACGAATAATTTAATACGAAATAACTAAATTCAATACCTTGTTTTATAAATAATTTAATACTAAATAATTAAATTCAATATCAAAATGTTTTGTAAATAATTTAATAAGAAAAAATAAATTAAATATCATAATGTTTTTTAAATAATTTAATACTAAATTATTAAATTCAATAGTACATTGTTTTATGAATATATTTTTACCAAATAATTAAATTAAATATCATAATGTTTTTAATCGTAATGTTTCATAAATAATTTAATACGAAAAAATAAAATTCATTATCGTAATGTTTCATAAATAATTTAATTCGAAATTATAAAATTCAATATCGTAATGTTTCATGAATAATTTAATACGAAATAATTAAATTCAATATCGTAATGTTTCATAAATAATGTAATACGAAATAGCAAAATTCAATATCGTAATGTTTCATGAATAATTTAATACGAAATAATAAAATTCAATATCATAATGTTTTATAAATAATTTAATACGAAATAATAAAATTCAATATCGGAATGTTTTATGAATAATTTTATACGAAATAATAAAATTCAATATCGTAATGTTTCATGAATAATTTAATACGAAATAATAAAATTCAATATCGTAATGTTTCATAAATAATTTAATACGAAATAATAAAATTCAATATCGTAATGTTTCATGAATAATTTAATACGAAATAATGAAATTCAATATCGTAATGTTTTATAAATAATTTAATACGAAATAATAAAATTCAATATCATAATATTTTACACATAATTTAATACTAAATAATTAAATTCAATATCATAATGTTTTATGTTTAATTTTACACTAAATAATTAAATTCAGTAGCATAATGTTTTTATAAATAATTTAATACTAAATAATAAAATTCAATATCATAATGTTTTTATTAATTATTTAATACGAAATAATTAAATTTAATATCATAATGTTTTATAAATAATTTAATACTAAATAATAAAATTAATATCATTATGTTTTACGAATAATTTAATACGAAATAACTAATACAATATCTTGTTTTATAAATAACTTAATACTAAATAATTAAATTCAATATCAAAATGTTTTGTAAATAATTTAATAAGAAAAAATAAATTCAATAACATAATGTTTTTTAAATAATGTAATACTAAATTATTAAATTCAATAGTACATTGTTTTGTGAATATTTTTTACTAAATAATAAAATTAAATATCATAATGTTTTTAAAATAATTTTATACTAAATAATAAAATTACATTATCAGAATGTTTTTATAAATAATTTAATACGAAATAAGTGAATTAAATATCATAATATTTTACAAATAGTGTAACACAAAATAATTAAAGTCAATATCGTAATGTTTCATAAATAATTTAATACGAAATAATAAAATTAAATATCGTAATGTTTCATGAATAATTTAAAACGAAATAATAAAATTCAATATTGTAATGTTTCATAAATAATTTAATACGAAATAATAAAATTCAATATCGTAATGTTTCATCAATAATGTAATACGAAATAATAAAATTCAATATCGTAATGTTTTATGAATAATTTAATACGAAATAATAAAATTAAATATCGTAATGTTTCATGAATAATTTAATACGAAATAATAAAATTCAATATTGTAATGTTTCATCAATAATTTAATACGAAATAATAAAATTCAATATCGTAATGTTTCATGAATAATTTAATACGAAATAATAAAATTCAATATCGTAATGTTTCATAAATAATTTAATACGAAATAATAAAATTCAATATCGTAATGTTTCATGAATAATTTAATAAGAAATAATAAAATTCAATATCGTAATGTTTCATGAATAATTAAATACGAAAAAGTAAAATTCAATATCGTAATGTTTCATGAATAATTTAATACGAAATAATAAAATTCAATATCGTAATGTTTCATAAATAATTTAATACGAAATAATAAAATTCAATATCGTAATGTTTCATAAATAATTTAATACGAAATAATAAAATTCAATATCGTAATGTTTTATAAATAATTTAATACGAAATAATTAATTCAATATGATCATGTTTTATAAATTATTTAATAAGAAATAATTAATTAAATATCATAATGTTTTATAAATGATTAAATACTAAATAATAAAATTCAATATCAAACTGTTTTATGAATAATTTTATACTAAATAATAAAATTCAATATCATCATATTTTACACATAATTTAATACTAAATAATTAAATTCAATATCATAATGTTTTATAAATAATTTAATATAAAATAATTAAATTCAGTATCCTAATGTTTTATGAATAATTTTACACTAAATAATTAAATTCAGTAGCATAATGTTTTTATAAATAATATAATACTAAATAATAAAATTCAATATCATAATGTTTTTATTAATTATTTAATACGAAATAATTAAATTTAATATCATAATGTTTTATAAATAATTTAATACTAAATAATAAAATTAATATCATTATGTTATACGAATAATTTAATACGAAATAACTAAATTCAATATCTTGTTTTATAAATAATTTAATACTAAATAATTAAATTCAATATCAAAATGTTTTGTAAATAATTTAATAAGAAAAAATAAATTAAATATCATAATGTTTTTTAAATAATTTAATAATAAATTATTAAATTCAATAGTACATTGTTTTATGAATATATTTTTACTAAATAATTAAATTAAATATCATAATTTTTTAAAAATAATTTTATACTAAATAATAAAATTTCATTATCAGAATGTTTTTATACATAATTTAATACGAAATAAGTAAATTCAATATCATAATATTTTACAAATAGTGTAACACAAAATAATTAAAGTCAATATCGTAATGTTTCATAAATAATTTAATACGAAATAATAAAATTCAATATCGTAATGTTTCATGAATAATTTAATACGAAATAATAAAATTCAATATCGTAATGTTTCATAAATAATTTAATACGAAATAATAAAATTCAATATCGTAATATTTAATAAATAATTTAATACGAAATAATAAAATTCAATATCGTAATGTTTCATAAATAATTTAATACGAAATAATAAAATTCAATATCGTAATGTTTCATAAATAATTTAATACGAAATAATAAAATTCAATATCGTAATGTTTCATGAATAATTTAATACGAAATAATAAAATTCAATATCGTAATGTTTCATGAATAATTTAATACGAAATAAGTAAATTCAATATCGTAATGTTTCATAAATAATTTAATACGAAATAATAAAATTCAATATCGTAATGTTTCATAAATAATTTAATACGAAATAATAAAATTCAATATCGTAATGTTTCATGAATAATTTAATACGAAATAATAAAATTCAATATCGTAATGTTTCATAAATAATTTAATACGAAATAATAAAATTCAATATCGTAATGTTTCATAAATAATTTAATACGAAATAATAAAATTCAATATCGTAATGTTTCATGAATAATTTAATACGAAATAATAAAATTCAATATCGTAATGTTTCATAAATAATTTAATACGAAATAATAAAATTCAATATCGTAATGTTTCATAAATAATTTAATACGAAATAATAAAATTCAATATCGTAATGTTTCATGAATAATTTAATACGAAATAATAAAATTCAATATCGTAATGTTTCATAAATAATTTAATACGAAATAATAAAATTCAATATCGTAATGTTTCATAAATAATTTAATACGAAATAATAAAATTCAATATCGTAATGTTTCATGAATAATTTAATACGAAATAATAAAATTCAATATCATAATGTTTTATAAATAATTTAATACGAAATAATAAAATTCAATATCGTAATGTTTTATAAATAATTTAATACGAAATAATAAAATTCAATATCGTAATGTTTCAGAAATAATTTAATACGAAATAATAAAATTCAATATCGTAATGTTTCAGAAATAATTTAATACGAAATAATAAAATTCAATATCGTAATGTTTTATAAATAATTTAATGCTAAATAATAAAATTCAATATCATAATGTTTTATAAATAATTTTATACTAAATTATAAAATTCAATATAATCATGTTTTTATAAATAATTTAATACTAAATAATAAAATGCAATATCATCATGTTTTATAAATAATTTAATACTAAATAATTAAATTAATATCATCATGTTTTTATACATAATTTAATACGAAATAATTAAATTCAATATCATCGTGTTTTTAAATAATTTAATACGAAATAATTGAAATAATAATATCATTTTTTATAAACAATTGAATACTAAATGATTAAATTAAATATCATAATGTTTTTATAAAAAAATAATACGAAATAATTAAAGTCAATATCACAATGTTTTATAAATATTTTAATAGTAAATAATTAAATAAAATTTCATCATTTTTCATGAATGATTTAATACGAAATAATTAAATTAATATTATCACATTTTATAAACAATTGAATACTAAATTATTAAATTAAATATCATAATATTTTTATAAAAAATTAATACGAAATAATTAAAGTCAATATCACAATGTTTTATAAATATTTTAATAGTAAATAATTAAATAAAATTTCATCATTTTTCATGAATGATTTAATACGAAATAATTAAATTCCGTATCATCATATTTTTATGAATAATCTAATACTAAAAAATTAAATTCAATATCACATTGTTATATAAATAATGTAAACCGAAAAAATTTATTCAATATCATACTGTTTTATAAACAATGGTTTACTAAATAATTAAATTCGATACCATCATGGTTTTTTAAATAATATTATACTAAAAAATAAAATTCAATGTCATAATATTTTAATAAATAAATTAATAGCAAATAATTTACTTGAATATCATAAAGTTTTACAAATAATTTAACACGAAATAATCAAATTCAATATCATAATATTTTATAAACAATTTAATACGAAATAATTAAATTAAATATCATAATATTTCATGAATGATTAATTACAAAAAAATAAAATTCAATATCATAATATTTTATAAATAATTTAACACGATATAAGAAAATTCAATATGATAATGTTTTATGAATAATTTAATACGAAATAATTTAATTCAATATCATAACATTTTATTAATAATTTAATGCGGAATAATTAAATGCAATATCATAATGTTTTTAATAATAAGGTATTACTAAATAATAAAATTCAATATCATCACGTTTTTTTAAATGATTTTACACTAAATAATTAAACTCAATATCATAATGTTTTTATAAATTATTAAATCATAATAATTAATTTTTTATAAATTATTAAATTATGAATAATTAAATTCAATATCATCATGTTTTATAAATAATTTAATACGAAATAATAAAATTCAATATCATAATGTTTTATAAATTATTTAATATAAAATAATTAAATTCAATATCACATTTTTTTATAAATAATTTAATATAAAATAATAAAATTCAATATCATAATGTTTTTGAAATAATTTTATACTAAATAATAAAATTCAATATCATAATGTTTTATAAATAATTTAAAACTAAATAATTAAATTCAATAACATGTTTTATAATAATTTAATACGAAATAATCATATTCAATGTAATCATATTTTATGAATTATTTAATACGAAATAATTAAATTCAATAGCATAGGTTTTATAAATAATTTAATACTTAATAATGAAATTCAATATGATAATGTTTTTATGAATAATTTAATACTAAATAATAAAATTCAATATCATCAGGTTTTATAAATAATTTACTACTGAATGGTTAAAATTCACTGGGGGACCATCCGAATATTTACCTTTAAGAAGTCGTTGTTTTTTTTATATCCAACTGTTTACAGCTCCAGTCGGGTCTGCTGCTTTATAAAAAAACATTTAATAGTGTCGCCGACTAGAATTATGTACAATAATAATACGGAAAAAACAAGCTTTAATAGCTACCATGTTTCTTTCCATACAAGACAGTCGTTAACACACAGCGCATGACCCCCCCCCCGACTAAAAAAAAAAAGAAGAAAAACGACAAGCGAACATTTTTTGCTTGCACAGACTTTTATTTATTTATTTTTCCAAGAAAAGGTTTGGGTTAATACCCCCCCTTTTTTTCTTCTTTCATTTTTTTTTCAACACAGAAAGAAAATGTTTTGTTCTTAACAAGGAAGAAAGAGTTGAGGTTAATATTATTATTTTTATATCCAAGGAAGATTACTGTCCGATGATTCCACATAGTGCTTAAAAAACTGCAATATTTTCTTCTTTTTGATTTTCCCACTTTTGTGTAGTGCGTGCACCTCCAGATTCGTTTACATTCTCGAAACGAACACTCATTTTTGGATTGCGGACAGGTAACGCTTGTCGGCAAAACACCATCTTTTCGCAAAAATTGCCTGCTCGTGTCTTCTTTGTGAAATGCCTTTACTGTGTCGAAATATTTGTTGCTACAACTGTAGCAGAAATCCACAGTATTGGTATTCATATTTTTTTGGCACTTGAAGAAAATAAGAAATAATTAAATTGAATATTATAATGTTTTATAAATAATTTAATACGAAATAATTAAATTCAATATCATAATGTTTTATTAATAATTTAATACTAAATAATTAAATTCAGTATCATAATGTTTTATAAATAATGCAATACTAAATATATAAATTCAATATCATAATGTTTTATTAATAATTTAATACGAAATAATTAAATTCAATATTATAAGTTTTATAAATAATTTTATACTAAATATCTAAATTCAATATCCCCACGTTTTATAAATAATTTAATACAAAATAATTAAATTCAGTATCACTATGTTTTTATAAATAGTTTAATACGAAATAATTAAATTCAATATCTTGTTTTATAAATAATTTAATACTAAATTATTAAATTCAATATCATAATGTTTTATAAATAATTTAATATTAATTAATTTAATTCAATACTATAATGTTTTATAAATAATTTAATACGAAAAATGAAATTCAATATCATCATGTTTTATAAATAATTTTATACTAAATAATAAAATTCAATATCATGATATTTTATAAATAATTTGATAAAATTCAATGTCATAATGTTTTATAAATAATTTAATACTAATTAATTAAATTTAATGCTATAATGTTTTACAAAATATTTAATACGAAATAATTAAAGTCAATATCATAATTTTTTTAATAAACAATTTAATACGAAATAATAAAATTCAATATCGTAATGTTTTATAAATAATTTAATACGAAATAATTCAATTCAATATCATAACATTTTTATAATGATTTAATAAGAAATAATTAAATGCAATGAAAAACGTTTTTATAGATAATTTAATACGAAATAATTAAATTCAATATCATTATGTTTTTATAAATGATTTAATGCGAAATAATTAGATGCACTAAAATAACGTTTTTATAAATAACTAGACTACCAGTGACCCGTTGGATCAGTATGTTATATTAGCTATGGAATTCATATATGAGCGTCCCACTTGTGACGTAAAGAAAATAGTTTTTTTTTGACATAACAGAAACATTTCTATGAAAGTATATTAAAATAAAAAATCACGGACGGATCACTCAAACATGAAAGAAACAATCCTCCCTAATCGTTTTAAGTTACCTATTTTCCCGAATAATCGCTCAAAAATCAAAAATTAAACATGATTCTCCTACGAATCGAACGCCGACGAAAGTCATTTAGCGGCATAAACGCACATGAACCTACCGATGAGAAATATAAGAATGAAAAACCCATATTGGAATCCTTCAACCAAGTTATAGAGACTTAAAATCTAAAAAAAAAAAAAAAAATAATAATAATTAATAAAACCTGAACCAAAAAAATAAAACCTAAATAAAATACAAAAAAAACAAAACAATATTCAAACAGATTAGTAAATGTGTCAACAAATTCACCGTTCTCACACAACTATTTTGCATCTAGAAATGTAAACGAAAAATAAAAAGGAAGGAAGGAAGGAAGAAAAATGACGGGTAGAGACTAGTAGTAGTAGTAGTAGTAGTAGTAGTCTTTACTACAATTGTTCATATGTTTGTAAACGGGTTAAAGTTGTTTAATTAGTATAGTTGTAATAAAGAATAGTTGCAAAACACCAACACTCTTCCCATGTTAAATAATAATTTCGAAATAATAACGTTAATATTTCAGTGTGCAAAAGAAGCGATTTGTGTTTATTTGTTTACGTTGTTATTGGTTAATGTTTATGCGCGCATGCGCAACCGGATGTCGTAAACCGGAAAGTGGGTTACATCACTCGTTACAAGGTCATTTGAGTTTTATAATTATATATATTTAATATCTTCTCAGAAGCTGCATTAAATTATTTTATATTTAATCATTTTTAAAAATGCTGTGATATCAAATTAATATACTACTTATTTATTCATGTTAGAAATTTTATGAATATCATATTTTTTTTATTAAATAAGATATACTTACATGTAATATAATAACAATTTTAAAGTATGTAATAAGCAATAATTAAATGTAATTCACAAATTTTCTAAAATGAATAAATAAGCAATAATTAAATTAAATATTATGATGTACCTAAATTTTTTTAAAATCCACTAAGCAACAATTTGATGAGTAATAATTATATGTAATATTTAAATGTATCTAAAAGCGATTCAATAAAAAAATGATTATATATAAGATAATAAAGATTCTTGAAATATTTATTAAACAATAATTAGTTTCTAGTTGGGATGTACTACTTAGCAAAATCCGAAAGCCACTCGAGGATAACGGTTAATGTAGCAATCATTAATGGTGTAAATTGTGTAGAATTTAGTTATTGATGGTGACGGCTCAACTTGCGCATATTAGATTTGGAGGCTACCATATGGTATTTAATCGGGAAGCAAGCCAGCGGTTCCACAGACGAGCACACACGAGAAACTTTTTTTTATGGAATCTGCGTTTAGATTTAGGCACAGATAGAACATGGGAGAAATCGTATACAGACAAACGAGTGGTTTGGGGGAAAGTTTGGCAACGGGCGACCATTGATTGCACTTCAGTCGAGCACTTGTCATGAAAATAACGACAGAGCATCTTCTGTGGGGAATATAAAAGGGCATCATCTAAGTTTCGAAGTTTTGAACTCGGCCAAGGCTGGATAGAGCGCCAGAGCAGATTCTGTCCAGATGTGGGAACAGTACTCAGTTTTAGGGCGTACTTTGCTCTCATACAGATAGAAGACTGCATTGGAAGTACGATACCTACTGTAGTGGTAAAGTAATCGAACCAATTATTCCAGCAATCTTGACAACATATTTGATGTATGTGTTCCATTTCAGATCAGGAGTGAAGGCCAGTCCTAGAAGCTTGTCAAAATATGGAGCTTCCCCCAAACGAGAGCCATTAATTTCAATTGGGGTCAGAGCAATTATGATGAAGGAAAGAAGCTTGGTTTTCGATGCATTAAAATTAACCAGTCACCTTTTTCTCCATTGTACCACGTTCTCAAGATCAGAAAAAAGAGAATCAGAAAAATCCTTGGCCATAGCTGACTTTTGAAGTGTTATCATTGTTTCTGGTGTCGTCTGCATGAATGTCTATGAATGCTCAAAGAATGTGATTTTGGAGATCATTGATAAAAATCAGGAAGAGAGTTGGGCTCAGGGTGGAGCATTGATGCACACCAGCGTTAATAGTATGTGTTTCTGATTTCTGCCCATCAACGACTACTCTTATAAGCCTATCAGAGAGAAAGGATATAATAATTGAAAGGACATTTCCAGTAATTCTATAGTTAGCGATCTTGTGAAGTAGACCTTTATTCTATCAAAAGTTTATGATATGTTAAAAGCTATTGCTCTAGAAAGGAAACCCCTGTCGAGAGATTAACTAATCCTGGCTGATATAACAGTTATTTCATCAGCTGTAGATCTCGCAGAACGGAAACCATATAGCATGTCACTGAGCAGGTTATTCTTGCTTAGGTGTCTTCTCTGTTTATCACAAATTCCAGCAACTCATGATGCACAGGAGACTGATTAATCTGTACTGAGAGGGCGGCGATAACCACTCTCCGAAGTTTTTGAATACAAGTCAGACTGATGAAGTTTTCCAAAGTGTTGGGAAGCATTTCTCCTTATGCAACGTTTAAGCAGATTAGTTCTATTTGAAGCTTTTTTAGCACTATGACTGAAATGCCGCAGGGATAAATAGCTTCACTGGAATCAATGTTTTTGATAACCTTGACAACATCACGTACAGATATTTGTATGTCGAATAATATGTTTTCGGTCACAAGAGGAAATACAAGGGGTGGGTGGCCCTGATAGCAAAGGGTAATAATATTTATGCAATACTATAACATTTCTAAAATGATTAAATAGGTATTTTTAATGTAACCTAAAACATTTTTGTTAATATTAAATGCAATATAATAATCTTCGAAACTAATAAATAAGCAATGTTCAAATTCAATATCATATCGTCTCTTAAATGATAAAAAATTTATTATTGAATAAGCAATGATTAAATATAATATCACAAGGTTCTAAGACCGATTAAATAAAAAAAATAATTAAGCAATGAATAGTTACACCTAATATCATAATATTTCTTTTAATGCTGAATTAAGCAATGTTTATATGTAATGTAATGGCGTTTATTTAACGATATTCATCCATGATTAAATATAATATGCTAACGTGTCTAAAACTGGTTAAATATAATATGCTAACGTATCTAAAACTGGTTAAATAAAGTAAATAAATGTAATAAATAAGTAATAATAAAATGTAATATAAAAACAATTCTAAAAATTATTTAATAAGCAACAATTAAATGTAATATCATAACGTTTATAAAAATTTAATGTAATATCATAACGTTTATAAAAATTTAGTGTAATATCATAACGTTTATAAAAATTTAATGTAATATCATAAGGTTTATTAAAAATTTAATGTAATGTAATATCATAACGTTTATAAAAATTTAATGTAATATCATAACGTTTATAAAAATTTAATGTAATATCATAACGTTTATAAAAATTTAATGTAATATCATAACGTTTATAAAAATTTAATGTAATATCATAACGTTTATAAAAATTTAATGTAATATCATAACGTTTATAAAAATTTAGTGTAATATCATAACGTTTATAAAAATTTAATGTAATATCATAACGTTTATAAAAATTTAATGTAATATCATAACGTTTATAAAAATCTAATGTAATATCATAACGTTTATAAAAATTTAGTGTAATATCATAACGTTTATAAAAATTTAATGTAATATCATAACGTTTATAAAAATTTAATGTAATATCATAACGTTTATAAAAATTTAATGTAATATAATAACGTTTATAAAAATTTAATGTAATATCATAACGTTTATAAAAATTTAATGTAATATCATAACGTTTATAAAAATTTAATGTAATATCATAACGTTTATAAAAATTTAATGAAATATCATAACGTTTATAAAAATTTAATGTAATATCATAACGTTTATAAAAATTTAATGTAATATCATAACGTTTATAAAAATTTAGTGTAATATCATAACGTTTATAAAAATTTAATGTAATATCATAACGTTTATAAAAATTTAATGTAATATCATAACGTTTATAAAAATCTAATGTAATATCATAACGTTTATAAAAATTTAGTGTAATATCATAACGTTTATAAAAATTTAATGTAATATCATAACGTTTATAAAAATTTAATGTAATATCATAACGTTTATAAAAATTTAATGTAATATCATAACGTTTATAAAAATTTAATGTAATATCATAACGTTTATAAAAATTTAATGTAATATCATAACGTTTATAAAAATTTAATGTAATATCATAACGTTTATAAAAATTTAATGTAATATCATAACGTTTATAAAAATTTAATGTAATATCATAACGTTTATAAAAATTTAATGTAATATCATAACGTTTATAAAAATTTAGTGTAATATCATAACGTTTATAAAAATTTAGTGTAATATCATAACGTTTATAAAAATTTAATGTAATATCATAACGTTTATAAAAATCTAATGTAATATCATAACGTTTATAAAAATTTAGTGTAATATCATAACGTTTATAAAAATTTAATGTAATATCATAACGTTTATAAAAATTTAATGTAATATCATAACGTTTATAAAAATTTAATGCAATATCATAACGTTTATAAAAATTTAATGTAATATCATAACGTTTATAAAAATTTAATGTAATATCATAACGTTTATAAAAATTTAATGTAATATCATAACGTTTATAAAAATTTAATGTAATATCATAACGTTTATAAAAATTTAATGTAATATCATAACGTTTATAAAAATTAATGTAATATCATAACGTTTATAAAAATGGTTAAATAAGTCATAAATAATGTAATAAATAAGCAATAATTTAATGTATTCGATATCGTTTGCAAATATTATTAATCAAATGTAACATCATAGAGGCAATAGGCAAATAGACTCGGCTGAAATTCGTGTAAAGGTAGCCGCCAACTAAACATCAGATTTGAGAAGTGAAAGATTTCAAATTTACATGAAAATTGATACACATTTTAATATATACGAATTTTCTTTTAAGACGCATCAAGCTCAAGTTTTGAATTTTCTAGAATCAAAATTATGTAATTTTGATCAAAATAGAAAATATATTCTAAAATGTTTACTGGACATTATATTTTAATTTCAATGCTTGTTAAGGGACATAAAATTACTACAAAATTTTTCTGTTTGGTGAATTTATTTTGTGAGGGAAATCTTCTATCTTATCTATGAACGATCAGATCTCTCTGAAGACTTCCACATTAGTAAATGTACACACCTGATGATCGGTAGATTAATTTGCGTGTTGTGCAATCCAAAATATAAGTGCAAGCATTATGTGTTTATTTAAGCAAAAAAGTAACTTCAGATATACATGTGCTTAAATTTTTTTTTCGAGATTCTAAATGTTTGATGAATATAGTTAAGTATTAATGTTGATAATATTGCGAAACTCAAGCTAAGTGAATAAGAAAAAGCCTGACAAAAATCGAAAGAGAGAACAAAACTGTGTATAAAAACAAGTGATGGGCGGCGCAAAATTCAATCATGGTTGGTTCGAATGCTACAAATACGATTGACAAAATGTGTTAATATATTACTCTGATTTAATATTTTGTTTGCAGCTTCATAAGAAGTAGATCGAAACATTTAGGTACCGTCACAATGAAAACTCAATAATTTCAATCAACAAAATTCAAAAATTCCAAACTATTTTACACATTTTAGTATCATGTCTTTATATTTTTTTCGTTCAATAATGAGGAGTCCACTTTAACAAAAACTATTTCAAATGTAAACAATAATAAATAATAATTATCAGATTGTCCGGACAGTTTGTTTCGATTTTTAGCAATTAATTTCTCAAATATATTATACAAATTCATGTTTCAATAAATTATTGAAGGATACTTACATTTCTGCGTAAAATATTCAAGGAATTTCTTGAATAAGAAAGTTAAAATCATTTAATTTTTTGTTAATTTGGGATCGCTTTCAAAATATGATGTAGTAATACTCATTTTAGGCACTTGATGCTTTTCTATGTTCATAAAAGAAAAAATGTCTTTCAAACAATAATAAAAATTGTGTATGGTATGTCTAAAATGTTTTAGTTGACAGAATTGTATAAAACACCTCGTGATTTTTGCCTTCATGATGAAGAACGCGCGAGCAGACCACCCACTACCGATTACGACGAAATCAATTAAACGAGGAAAAGCTACATTACACAACCCAAACCATTTCTTAATTTTTGAGATAAGGGTTGATTTTTCGTACTATTTGAAGTCTTTAGATTACTGTTGTCATCTTGAGTGTTACGAGATCATTCAATAAGTGAGGTGTTTTTTGGTATAAGAACTGATACAAATTTAAGTTTACTTTTTGAGATTTCTTTGTTTTACTTCTTTTTATCATGAATTTAATTTCTTTTGCAGATTAAAAAAAACCTAAGAATTTTGGTGATTGACAAAGATGGCCGACCAAGAAGCATGCTTCAGGACTGAACAGCAGCCAGTTATCAAGTCTTTGGTTGCTTAAGGGTGCAAACCAGTTGAAATTCGTAGGAGAATGTCAACTATGTATGGTGTCACATGTTTCAGCCGAAAAATGTCTACAAGTGGGCTGAATTGTTTAAAGAAGGATGAAGCAATATTGAGGATAAAAACAACCTTTGAAGATAAATGAGGTCTCTTAGTTTTGGGGATATGCAAAACTAAATCATTTCCTTCGTTGAGAAAGAACTGTGAACAGTGCCAACTACTGTGTATTGCTGAGGCAGGTCAAAAAAGACATAAAAAACAAACGCAGTGGTCATCAGTTAGAAGGAATCATTTTTCATCATGACAATGCAAGGCCCCACACAGCAGCCCATACGGTGTATACCATCAACGAGCTGGGCTTGGAGCAGCTTCCTCATTCCCATTATAGCCCAAACCTTGCCTTATCGTATTTTCACCTGTTCATCATTTGAAAGCGTTAACAAGTGGCACTTCGAAAGTGACGATGAAGTCAAAAGTGTTGTGAGCGATTGACAAAATTTTACGCTGAGGAAATATGAAAGCTTGTACATAGATTAGAAAAGTACATTGAAAAAAAGTAAGCTTCTGTCTGTATTAGAAGTCTTTATACCGAAGAATTCCCTTTATATATTGAATGAATTTCGTATTTTCACAATGTTTAAGACGATGTAACCCCCATACCTTCTTCAGGTGAATTTTGTCGAACTCTAGAGTCTTTCCGTCGAACTCTGGAATATTGGCGCAGTGGATAAAGTACTTGGTAAAAAATTCAATTATAAAAGTTACATTTCTGGTAGTTTAATCCTCAATATAGGTGACACTCAAAATTAATCCTCAATATAGGTGACACTCAAAATTAAAACTGTGAATTACTTAGCACTTCTATTCAGCCATGGCTGACAGAACGAGAGCATACTACTCCAATGGGTTCTGTTTGAAATTCCGTGAAGATTCTCGATTGCAACAGAAATATTCGCGAGTTCAACACAAAGATTTCCGAATTCATGTTTATTTTGCTAGAAAGTCACCGCTTATCAAGGATTTGACGTCACTCGAGGGTTAGGGTTAATGGGTGAACGCCATGATAATCGATAACAGTAAATTGGGCCGACATTGATTAGCTATGAGGGCGACTCAACAAGAGCTTGTTTAAATTGAATTTAAAAATGACGCTGTGATAGCAAGCGGGGAAGAATAACAGCAGTATTATGTTCCACAAACTAATAGCTCTCGCAAAGAAACTTTCTTTATGGAATTTTCGTTTAGTTAAAGTAATTTTCTATTTTTAATTTCCTTTAAAATACGGATGTAGCTATTTAACACTCTGTTCTTAAATAATAACTAGAGTATTTGGTTACCAACATACAGTTATGGAATCTCCATTAAAATAACGATTATAAAGCTGTAAGTTCAGCCATTTATGAGAGTGCGAGTCACACTACTTTAGCCAGTGTTTTTTTTTTTTGAAGAATGAAGAAATACACTTAAAATGCGGGGGTGCAAATGGTTGAAATATTTTGTTGGCAAACAGAAGGCCAAAGTAAGATTCTGGCCATCACACCTCCTCCCCACTCACCTCGCTTAACGAAGAAGGGCGTTGGTTAGGTGAAGTGGATCGTATTTCTGTTGGATGTGAGGTAGGGTTCTTCGACGAGTGAGCAGCGTGATGAAGGACAACACAGCAGTCCCTGTTTAACGGCTCTCCTATTCCTTATCAATGGGGAACCTTCGTTCGTTTCTTCATAGATTATGACCCCACCGTGAGAGGTTAGAACACTGCTGACAAACACAGGACCTTCTTCTATTCCTTGTTTTTCTTTGTCTTATCATTATTCGACATTACTATTACTAATACTTTCTCATTTATTAATATTACTGCTACATTTTTTACTTTCTTTTTCTTCTTTTATTTTTTAATTTTCTTTTTATCTCGTTGTTTTTTATCCTTTTCATTTTGGTTGCTGCTTATAGTCTTTTTCTTCTTTCAAATATTGAGGTTGTGCACCTAAATAGGTGCTTTCTTTTTCGTTTTTATGCTTTCTTTTCTTTTTTTCTGTTATGTATGTCTTTACACTGGCTTTTTCTAACCTTTCTCCAATGGCTAAAATCCATTAATAATATCGTCTTACCCCGCAGAACACGAACACACACACACACACACACACACACACACACACACACACACACACACACACACACACACAAAGATGTCTACATGCTTTCGTTCGAATATTCGTGCAAAGGTTTCGTAAAAAATTGAACAAAATAAACAAAATGTAAAAAATGCGTAGAAACTCGTCATTCAGATACAAAATATGTTCGGAAGGAAATGACATCTCTTCGATTCACTCTAACGATCATCTGTGTATTTCAACGAATTATTTAATTCCCTTAAATTTTCAAATGAAACAAATAAGGAATTTATCGTGAAAATTTATCTTCTAAATGACGTGAATTTATATTTTTTACGTTCGAGCTAAAAGGTGGATTAAACCATATGACCTTCTTTCGTCTTATTCGTCTATTTTTCTTATTTTATTTGTGATTAGAGTTTCTATTGATAGTGGCTTCTTTTGGGATGAGCTAGGAATAGGTTGTCTTATATTGCTATTATTCGTCTTTCAAGTCATATTGTGGATAATTACTGATTTTAACTTTTTCACCATGGGGTATTTTTGTTTTACTCTCTCTCTCTAACGATCATCTGTGTATTTCAACGAATTATTTAATTCCCTTAAATTTTTAAATGAAACAAATAAGGAATTATCTCTCTCTTATGCATAAGCCTGAAGAATCCTAGAGTGGATGAAACGCGGAATATTCAGTGTAGTTTAAGCCTAACGAATCCTAGAGTGGATGAAACGCGGAATATTCAGTGTAGCTTAATCGCCATATATATTTTATAACTTATTAACTAGCTCTACATACGTATTGAGCACTATTGAAGTAAATACTTAAAGTTTATGCATAAATTTATACTTTCGTATATTAATTTATGCGAGTAAATGAAGTAGTTATATATATATATATATATATATATATATATATATATATATATTATATATAAATCCGTAATCCTGTCTGTTTGTTTGTTTGTTCACAATTTGATTAATATATACAAAACTTCCTGCTGAAAACGGTTATCTGTATAAATTTTATTTACTATAAGATTTTCTATATAAATAAATAGCATCACGATCAATATATATACACTATATTGAAGGCAATGTACATAATAGAACTAATCTAATTTGCATATTATATTAAAGAAAATCGTTTTAAATAATTCGCTCAATTAAAATTACTGATTATAGTAATGTAATTGATGTAATTGTTCTATTTAAGAGTATTATTTAAAGTTAATTTATTTAAATTACTTTAATTCAAGTAATTTTGTACTATTTGCTAAACTGGCACATTTTGAGTAATTTTCACTGATATTTCACTTCCGGTTATGAACGGATATAGTTTTTAACCAAATCGAGAGATATGGTGATAAAATGATTTGTTTTAATTATTTATTTTCTATAGATGTAAAAGTTACAAATATTGAGAAAAAATAAATAATTAGGCTAAGGATGATTTTATTTTTCGACGAAATATTTTAAATCGTTAGCCCTCTATTAAAGTCTCGGCTATAAATGTCGATTCATTGTAAGGTGTGAGCACGTTTACCAAAAGGTTAAAATTTATTTCCTACGGACGATTTTAAAATCATTTTTCAACTATTCACTTGACTGTCTGAATTTTATTATCGTTTCCATAATACTTTGAAAAAGAAACAAGGTAAAGTAATGCTTTTTATATCATATATTCCTACGCGTTTTTTTCACTTTTTTTCTTCGATTTTCTTTTGAGAAAGATCTTATGTTTTCCTGTCTGGGTAATTGATTTAGTTGATAGTATATATTTGTGTGGAGGAGTTTCGACGTAATTATGTTTTTTTTTCGGGGGGAGTGGGGTGTCGCTTTATGTCTCAGCGTCACTCAAAGAAAAATAATTGCAGAAGTACAAAAATGCGGGTGTTTTTATCTGTTTAGTACTTCTGCAGTTTACGAACCGTGCTATATTTTAGATATGATTTACAAGTGTAATTCAATTTTTGCCGTATCTTTTTTTTATTAAATGTTTATGTGAAAGTCCTTCTTTTATTAAAAATGGGGTACTTTTTATATACACAACCAAGCATAGTTTATCCGCAAAAATCCTAATTTACATTTTTGGGAGCAACACAAACTGAAAACGGACCTGTACAGTTTTTTTTCTACGTAATGTAGAACTTTCGTTTACATTTTTACCGGTGGTACAAGAAATGTAGTTTACCCAGAAGTTTTGGTTTCGAACCTGTAATTACATAAATATTAAAAGAATGCCAATTAGTATTGTGTAATACAAATATATTCGTAGCAAAGCTCGGGTAAATCGGCTAGTATATATATATATATATATATATATATATATAAACAAATAAATGAAAAAGTCTATATTCCAAATTTCATGATGATGACCATCTTACAATGTGTTAATTTAATTCGGTTGGCATTTACAATTCTTGACAGTAACTGTTTCGTAGCGCAAAATCATTCACTAAGTTATATTGATCAATGAGTCTATTTTGCCTTTAACTCATCAGAAGAAGTAGCAACTATCAATCCACCAAAAGAAAAGAAAATTTAATTGAGCATGAATAAAAATCCGAAAATTGGAAGAGAAGTTGAAATTATATTTAGCTTACATTATGCCATTTTTAACTTAGAAATGAAGCCACTAACATTTTAATATTTGTATTAATAAATTTTATTAATTTTGATATATACTACTAAAATATCCCAATTAATGTTTAATTAATTTATTATTTATAATGAATCTATTTATATTTACTATGATGATATTAATAATTATAATATATCTACTTTATGGTCATATATTTAATAAATCTTACACGAAACTATAACAAAAATATATATCTTGTATTCCCAGTTTTATTAATTGCTCATTTGACCTGATCTATATATAATTTGACCTGATCTATATATAATTTAATGTTTATTGCTATTTTGAATTAAATTTATTATTACGTAAATTGAAATTACCTTTCTTGATCTTATTAAATTTCAATATAAGACTTCTATTAGTTATTTCCCTTTATTGAAACCTAGTATCTAATACACGATTTATTATTATTATTATTATTTTTATTATCCTTATATTTGTGAATAATACTTATATAGTTTTAATGTCATATTAATTTATATTATTTGTTTGTTAATTCAATTTGTACTATAAATTTAATTAACTGATTCATTAAAAATAAATATTAATCTCAAAATAATTTCAATATAACATAATCTATATTTATAAGATTTACTGAACGATAAACAAATAAATTGTAATTGTTTTCGATGAACGATTAATTATTATTTCCATTAGTTATCAAAGATAATTATAAGGTAACTACCCTAATTTGTTGCATTCAAATATATCCTATTTTTTATTATTTTAATTGTATCCTAATTTATTGAAATTAAATCATAAATTAAATTTATTTTTAATTTTATCTGTAAGTATTAAATTAATAATAAAATTACTTGATATCTTTTAAGCTATTCATTTGTGTTAATATTATTTAATTGTGATTATTATCGACAAGTATTTTACTTTAAACAATAATATATTTATTAATTAATCTGTTCAATTTTATATTTTTTTTATTTTTCTACCACTTCCTTATTTTTTATGCTATTTTTCTTTTAAATTTTATTATATTTGAATTTTAATCCATGAACAAAAATTCATTTTTATACTTTAATTTGAATTCTTCAATATTTATAGCTTATTAGCATAATATTAGATTTAATTTAATTAATTACTACTATTTTATTTATACAATTTATCTATATTTTATTATAATTAGAATTAGAATTATTTAGAAAGTAATGCTTTAAAATGAACTTTCCCTGTTATTGTTATATTTTAATATTCTTCAACCAAGTATTAATAATCATTTCCCAAACTGGTTAACATTGTTTAGTAATTTTTTTTATTTAACGTGAATGAATCTCAATTCCACTTTTATTTGAGTTTAAAAGTACACTAACCATAATATATGTTATTTTAATTAATTAAATGAGTATTTAAATAAAAATTTTATAATTCAATTCATATTTTGCTTTTGTTATTTTAAGATTGTTAATATCATTTTTAACACACTATTATATATTCACTTACCTATTATATTTACGTTTTCTATATACGAAATTTTAATTTAAATTCATATTTAACATGTTTAAATACTATACTTAGACAAACAATTAGAACATTAAATATATAAATAAGGATTTATATATTTAAAAGTGAAATATAATTGCGAAAATCATGTTTTCACACACACACACACACACACACACACACACACACACACACACACACACACACACACACACACACATATATATATATATACTTCTGTGGATTTGTTTTTTTTCGTATCGATATTCATACACTGCTGATCAAAAATTTAAGACCACTTAAAAATCTTTAAAACGAAACCTTTTTTTTTTTAATTAAAGATAGATTTTAAACTCTTCCGACTTAAGGTTACTAATACTACCATCTGAAAGGTTATGAAAACAAAAAAGTACATTCCAAAAATCTTATTTAAAAATTTGCATTTTTATTTAATTAGGCTTTTTGCACATGATCAAAATTATGAGACTAAGGGTATAAATTGTTAGATTTATGATAATTCTAATGTTTTTAGTTCAGTTAGAGATTAGCAATCACTATGTAAAGATGTTACCATGCCTAAAGCAAGAAAACTAACCGAAGTTGAGCGCTCTCGAATTCTAGGATTCCATAAGCAAGGTTTGTCACAGCGAGCGATAGCAGCTAAGGTAAATCGCAGTGAAACTGTTATTTGCAACTTTCTAAAGAACATTGAGAATTATTGAAAAGCAAAATTCTTTGGTAGCCCCCCCCCCAAAAAAAAATATCTCTTGCATTGAGTAGGAGAATCAGACAGGTTATTATGAATGATAGAGGACTTTCTTATAGTAAAATTAAAACGGTTACAGATACTGTTTGCAGTCCAATAACCGTCAGACGGCACTTACAACAAAAACGCATGGTCAATAAAAAGCGTAAACAAATCCCTCGATTATTTCCACGTCACAAAGTGGACCGCTTAAGATTTGGTTGTGAATACCAAACCTGGGACGTTGAGAAGTGGAAGAAAGTCCTGTTTTCTGATGAGAAAAAATTCAATTTAGATGATCCTGATAACTTCCAGCGATATTAGCATGACAAAAACATGCACCTTGAATTTTTTTTCCACACGTCATAATGGTGGAGGGTCCGTAATGGTATGGGGTTCCTTTTCTAACGGAGGAACGATAGAGTTCCAGGTGGTACAGGGTCGTCAGACAGCAGCTGGATATGTTAGCATGCTACAAAAAGCATCTTTGATGATGGAGGTCATCGTTTGTGTGGGGATGGATGGTTGTTCCAACAAGATAATCCACACTGCAGGAGGGACATTAAGCTTTCTACAAGAAAATGGAGTCAATCTTTTGGGACAGCCTGTATGCTCACCGGACTTGAATCCAATTGAAAATGTTTGGGGATGGATGACAAGAAAGGTTTATCGAAATGGCAAACAATATTCCACAAAAAATGAACTTCGTGAAGCTATCTTCAGAAACTGGAGCAGGATCCTCCGCACCTTAATGGAAACCCTTATTTCTAGCATGCCCCAAAGAATTTTGGAAGGCATCAAAGGCAGTGGAGATAGAACTCATTATTAAATTTGATTGTTGAATGTTTTTATTCACTTTTCATACACTTTTTGTACAATTTAATATAATTTTTGTCTCTGGTCTTATGATTTTGATCATGTTTTGAGCTACATTCCAAAGATTTATTTTTAAACTTTACATTCTTATTAAATTAGGCAAAAAACCTAATTTAATAAAAATGTAAATTTTAAAAATAAATCTTTGTAATGTAGCTTTTTGTTTCCATAACCTTTTAGATTGTAGTACTGGTAACCTTAAGTCGGAAGAGTTTAACATCTATTCTTTAAAAAAAGGTTTCTTTTAAAGATTTTTAAGGGGTCTTAAATTTTTGATCAGCGGTGTATTATACACCGTTTTTCTATTTATTTAAAAAGAAAATACAAATTTCTTATATATGGGTTATAGAATTGCATTCACTAGCAAAAGATCTATCTAATTTGCATATTCTTTAAAACATTCATTTGAATTAATTCCTCAGTTTTTTTTCGGTTTTCTTATGGATGATCATCCTTAGTTAACTAATACTTGTAATTATAGTAATGCAGATATTCTATATGATTTAGACTTGCGTAATATTTGCGCAAAAGTTTATAGCAAACATAAAACTATTTCTATATGTATATTTATGTATGAGTATATATTTTGTTCCAAAAAATGTTGCCTGCCAAACTCCTCCTAGAGTTTTTGGTCTCCAGACATGAAACTATATATATATATATATATATATATATATATATATATATATATATATATATATATATATATATAAAGATATCTGAACCCATGCGAAACTTTATATTTGGGTTTCGCTAAAGAAAATCTCTACAAAAGTGTGAAAATTACAAAGAAAAGAAATTTGCCAGTGAAGATCGAACGCCGACATTACGAATATGCTTACATAACTTAGTAGCTATTGGTTCATGTTTTAATTTTTAGCCTTGCAGCAAACATATATTTAGAGCTCAGTCATTAATGGCAGAAGCAAAAATAAATCGGAAGCTAAACGTTTTGGTTTCGATTTTCGGTGGTGGTGCACGAGTCATTTTTTAAAAAAATGTTTAAATCATTCTATATATTGGGTAAAACATAATAATAAATACGAAATCTGCATCAATCAAAATATATTTAAGCGTATTTTACGATCGGCTAATTCCGAGCACCCTACTAGTATGTATATATATATATATATATATATATATATATATATATATATATATATACACTTCAATTCACGCAATAGGAATGAAAAGTTTACCAAACAAAAGCATTCTCGTTCATGTTTAACAAAGGCATCAGAATGTAAAAATATGCGGCGATGACCCCATTTCGAAAGGAGAAAATCACCAGCAATTTCGTGGAAGGTGGAAAGAGACGGTGGAGGTGGCGAGGTGAAAGTAGATAAAGCATCAATGAGTTTTTAATCTCATTTAAGCATTCGTTTGGCCATAAGAAAACAAAGCGCCGAGATGATATTATTTTTAGAAATTCGACTTTCCCGTACGTAGCCGACTCGCTCCTCAAGAAACGAGCCGACAACAAGTGGTGGCGCGAGGGAAAGGCATAAAGACAAGAGCTGTGCTAGCGTAGGAAGCCAAAAGGAGAAAAACCGTTAAATTATTGAAAAAACAAACAAACAAGAGAGATGAAATAAAATGGTGATTTGAGTTTGTGCGTTTCTCCTATAACTCTCAAGGTTTTATAACATTGAATTCAGATTCAGAATTATTTGGTGGGGTTTAATTTAGTCATAAAATAAAGTCTGAAGTTGAATGAGAAACTTTTTTTGTTTGACGGTCGTGTATTTGGGGTTGACGCTTTGTTTTATGTTTACAATTAAAAGAAAACATAAAAAACAAAACTAAAATGACTGAATGTTAACGAAAGAACCCGAATGCATTATTGCTGAATAAAATTTCGTACTGAATTAAATTTTCGATGCCGGAAAGATACTCACTGATGCGTTTGCTTGACCGCAGTATGTGTATGTGAGGGGGGATTCGTTTATGATTACAATTAAAATCGGATTACAACCTTCCTATGTAAATTGACCTAAAAATGATAATAGATGTTTCTCACGGAAACGCCAATATCGATGATATAAAAAAGAACTATTTACAACAATAAAATGATTGAATTAGAAAACAATCTGCAAATTAACCTTCGTATGTCTTTTTCATACACATGATTTGGTATATTTGAAAGCTGTTGCTCTTCTAGTTTGCATATGAGATTTGGACACTTTATTCTCATTTTTACTGCAATAAATGGCCCAACACACATGACATGCGTGTGTATATTACATGTTATACATTTAATAGTCAAAGAAACGTATCCTGTTTTTTGTTTTTTTTATTATTATTCGTTAGTAGTTAAAAATAAACAGATTACAAATCATCTATCGCTCAAAGAATGCATTTCTTTTAAGGACTGCGCCCCTTTAGAACATTTAGAATATTTATAACAAATATACGAACGAAACTAGAGATAAGAATCCAAGGTATCATTCGACGAAAATGTATTGTATATAAAAAAAACATTCTGGTCTCGTTTTTATTATCGGGGAAGTTAGTTGATTTGTTTTCCTGCTAAGACCATATACATCCGCACATACATGCATACATTTCGATGTATATATGCATTTTATAACCCGTTCTCATTTCATTCTTCAACTAAGAGTTCAGCTGTCTGGTAGAGGAAATAATTGTTTTCATATAGCATAAAGCATTAATTTATGTACAGAGTATTTTATGTGTGCATTCGCGCTCTCGATTACCTAACTGATAGTGCGAATGTGTATCGAAATATAAGAGCTAATATCTCTTATACAGTTGGTATGAGCGATATAAGATTCCCGATTGATGATTACAGTAACAAGTGATCTATCGATCGGGTTTCAAATCTCCACAAAGAAACAAGATAAGAGAAAACATCTTCCTATGAATCAGTATATGTACATACTGATGATTGTCACTTCATCAGCACAACACTGTAATAGCTAGTTATGAACAGACAGATTGCTCAACAGCTTCTTTTTGATTACATATTAATACGCCTCTGCATTTATTATACAGCAGTTCTCCATAAAACAATTGTCTAGGGCGCCCATCATCTATCATAACCAGGTACCAAGCTTAGCACTTATTTTGCACTTGTATGCCCGAGATCTTGATTTGTGTAAAACAGAATGTTTTATTTATTCATATTTAGTTCTTATTCTTCTTGTCTTCTTCTCTGTGTGCCTTTGAAACACGTGGTCGCACAACAGTTCCACACTTTTTTGACGCAGACCATTACATTAATGTTATATTCTGCAAAATATTCAAGCAATACCAGGATAGACAAGACAGTGCTGCATACTACGGTCCTCCCCTCCACATTCGCGGAGGGTTAGCCAACTTTTTATTACTGCATTTCTGTTCTCAGGCAGTCAAGATTTCTTTCCACTGGACTGTAACCTGGTCGTTACATTTTCACTCGGTGACCCAACACGTTGTGGCTGAGACAGTCACAAAGGAACAAAAAAAAAAAAAGAAAGAAATTCCACTCATCATTTAAGTTGAAATAAAATTTATTTATTCATGGTAATTTTCCAAAATAACGCGTTGCATCTTGTAAAAACAAACAAAAAACCCAAAAAACAAAAACGTACTTTTAATTCACTATGTAGTTCACAAAACTCTGCCGTATCAAACGCGCACTTTAAAAGTCTTAAACGTCACCACGTGGTCACACATCCATCTCACGTCGTCACGCTTTGTCGGTCTTCTCACCACGTAGTTCTTCACCATCGCCACACACGAGATTTTCCATCGCTTGCCACCTCCGTGTGTACGTTAATCTCCGCTAAATAAGAATGTCTATATTAACTTTGGAATATATGCAAAGCAATGCTAATTACCTGGGAAATCACAAAAACATTTTTGGTTCAGGTAGAAACTTAATCGTTTTAGGCCATAAGGTGTCTATCAACGTCCTTTTCATTCTGATATTTTTGGCTTTTTGATTGTATGAGGTGAAATTTGACCGAACACCTTTAACTTATATTAACATGTATCAGTCCCAACTTTCCGTCTCCTTGTCTTTTTTCTGTCATTTTTATTTTTATTTTTTCCTGGCAATCTGGTAAGCTGGTTAACTTGGTGTCGAATCTTGAGACGGTGGGACAGAAATGTTAAATCTAGCGTGCAACAAAAAAGAATATGATAATTCGTATAAATGCTACTTTTTATGAATATTCATAGTTTTATATAATCGAATATTGCACAAAATCTTTCATTCCGAATGGAACCTGAAAGTCAAAACACTTCAACCCAATCTTCTGCCGTCTCCTGCTGATTAGAGTTTGCTTTGAATACCGGTAAGATCCCAATAATACAATTTTAAAAAAATAATTTGATATATATTGAAAAAAAAACAAAACAAATATAAGAAACATACATTAACACACATACATAATTTTCGTTTTCGTTTCCCCGACAACGCATAGGTTAAACGATCGCCACTGTCCCTGTTAAAAATTCGTCCCGCATAAAATACTAGACAATTTCTCATTATATAAAAATTAAATAAAATAATAAAATAATACATACACGGAAAAAGGAAAAAAAAATAATAATATATACAAATAATATAAAAATTATAACATCAAAATTAATAGTAAACTTACTAGGTTTATAAATGTGTCTTGCTTACTGATAGAACGCTCATCTAATCCCACTCCCGGTTCCGTTTTTCGGTATTTTCTGCTTTACACGACATTCCTTTTCGTATTCTTATTATAAACAAGATTCTTTTCTTGAAATATTGAAGGCATTTACCATTCCGGTTATATCAAGCAAAACTCAGTTTTCTACATTGCTGCAGTCTTCTCATATTTTTTATATGTTTACTAGTACTGCTTCAAGTAAACTACCTTTCTCTTTTCTATATTACAATTTTAATATAGGCAAATATAAATGATCTTATGTGTTTCGCCTTTATATACCTATTGGAGATTTTTGTTTGATATAAATCCAGTCTTGATGTACTTTTGAGAAAGAAAGATAGAAATAACAGTACGTACCTGTAACTTTTTGAATGTTTCCGGAACTTATGCTGGTTAAATTCCTGTAATGAGAGTAAGGCTTGCGGTTCGGCAGATATTCCTTGAGCCCTCACTTTCCGGGGCCGCCCGCCGCTAGCCACCACAGCCAGTGACGATGAAAGTGGTAAAACAGACTGGTATTTGTCTAATTGACTGCGCAGTTCCTCAATTAACTCATCTTTCTCTTCCAGCCGTTGGTTCAGCGCTTCTATAAGCATGTCCTTCTCAGAGAGAGCCTCTTGCAATTCTTTCATATTGATATCCATGATTCTCAATAAATAATCCTTTAAAAGATGCAGTATTATATATCTTTAGTATAAACTGTTCTCTTCAATGATTTCTCGATTTTCCTATTTTTTATTTCCTCGCACTTCTTTCGTGAAAGAGATCAAATCGTCTAATCATACTATTTTTGCCCAAGGATTCAATTCCACGCTTGGATATTTTCGTATCTCTGTCGCTCCAGCGGAAAAAATAACTGGTTAAATGCACGTCCACCCATGCGTCTATCTTGATAGTAGTGATGTTTTTAAGAGGTTGACCTTTTTTATTAGTAGATCTGTTTCGCAGTGACCAAACGGTCCAAGAGATCACTTAACAACTGCCATTCATGAGGCCTAAGCACTTTTCCTTGATTGACCAGGCGATTTCCTTTTATAAATATGCCAAGCATTTTTCTGTACACACGGATCTTGAGATGTGCGTGGGAGTTTTGAAGATCCCGATGAGAAAAAATGTATTTTCAAACAGTGATACACAAAAAAGGCGAAGATTTGTTCCCTTGTAGAAACAATTAATTATTTGAAATGTTATGAAAAAACTATACAATTATTAATGATTAGACGAGCAGAATAATTATACTATCTTTCTTAAAAATAATTTCGTAATTTTATAGAAATAAAGATATGTATCTTTTGCTTTGTAGAGAAGCATCTACACAATGGCAAGTAAACGATACTTTATAGAGATTACATTTGCTATTGTTTATTTGATTGAAATGTGATTCTAATGGCATTCGGCTGATGAAGCTCAGCGAAACATTGTAAAGATTTTATTGCTATAAGAAAGAAATAACTCCACTTTATTTCCCGGACAGCTTTCCTCATCCATCAACATCCAAACTTGCTTCATATAACATATTCGCTGATGGCAATCTTTCAATGAAATTCACAGGAAATATGTTCTCATGAGGTGCATTACAAACATGACTGGTTTTGGCAGCTATGATGGATTTCAGTCCATTTATTTATTTGAATGTTTAATACTTACACGCTATACTATTTCAATGGACGTATTTTAACAAATTAACAAATAAATATGCAATATTTTCATGTACTTTTTTCTTGGTAAACCAATAAAACGAAAATGTTTCATTTATTTAATTTAAATTCATTTTATTTTGTGTTTTCTTCTTTTGTGTATTTTAAAATAAAGCAGCATATTTGAAACAAATTCAGACAAAATGAAAGGCGTCGATTTAGATTGAAATTAACCAATGAAGTCCGTAATTTTTAATCATTTTTTCTATATTTCTAGTTTAGACTAAATTTGATAAATTAAATTACTTGACGTGAAGTGATTATCAAATATATAAAGTGCTAAATTTTTTAGCATTCTTCTCTATTCGCCAATTGAATGTAAATAATTTCGATGAAAAATGTTATGTCGTCGTGTTCTTCTTGTTCTTGTTCTTCTTCGAAAAACAAAAGTGTTATAAATTTATAATTAATGTGTTTTACGTCTTCAGATTATCAAGTGCCGTTTCTTCTGCCTCTCTTGTTAAGTTCTTGATCCTGTAAAAAAAATCAAACATAATAATTAGTACATATGCTTCGTGTATAAAATGATTTTGATGAAAAAGAAACTTTCAAATGTGAATATAAAAATCTTATAAAACGCACAAAGCTGTTGAAATTCTAAATAAATGGCAACTGAAGGTAAAATTCACTTTTTGAAATGTTTATGTAAATTATGCATTTAAATGAATTAAGCAAACGCCATTTTTACTTTCAAAGATAAAATAAATAAATATAACGAGTCATAGAAAAAAGCCAAGGTTTTCGTTAGGGTGATAACACATTCCTTTTATCCCCCTTTCATCAACAGCTCATAAGAACACAGCACTCCCAGTCGCTTTATTTTGTAGACAGAACTGTCTCATATCTATATAAATAAAAAAGCAGATGTACGTGTGTGTAAATGTTTAACAGATAAACTCTTAAACTACTGGTCTCATAACACTGAAATTAAAAGAAAATTGTAATCATACATCAAGGATGACTTATAATGAGTAAAATCTTTGTATGGATGAATAACGCGTACACACATATATCTACAAGTTGAAATGCAAAATGTTCATGTCAACTGGCCGACATGTTATTATTTCTTTCTGGGCATGCTCAAATTCAACCTCGGTAGAAAACACGACTGAAACGCTGAAAATGCTTATAATAATGCTGGGATAATAAAATTTCTTTTTTTTAATTTCATGCATATTTTTTTTCAATCTTTCAATACGATAAATATTTTTGACAACAATTACTTATTTACCGGAAATTTTTCACGACCGAAGACTAAATTCTATTTTAAAAGATTCATACTTTTCTTAAGAAAATCCTGCACAGCAGGGGACAAATTCTAAGTACAGGTTCTGACAGAAAAGCTTACTTGCGCTAAAGTCAAGCTCCCGTGTTTCATTTCTTTTCTTTTTTTCAAGTAATTCCAAAATATTCTCGAGATTCTAAAATTAAAAATATTTATAGTCTAGCCTTACTTTTATGATCTGTTAATTTTCTTTAAATTATTCCTACAATCCTTTTAAAATTTCTCTTTTCCTTTACTTTAAATAATTCCCATCTTTTTCTTTAAATCATTTTTCCTTTTATTTTTATACAGAAATATTTATGAGCTGCAGATGTAAAATTAAATATAGGAAGATAGTATGTGTCTTGTCTTTTTTTATCGATTAGAAAAAGCAAATGTTAATATTAAAATTTTAATGCATTTTAATGCATGTGTGTTTTTTTTTCAGAAAGTTTTAATGCACATTTACTGAATTCAAATAAATGTAAGAAAATTATGACAACATAAAATAGAAGTTTATTTTCTTGCAAAATATAAAATTACTCAACTGATAAAAGATAAATAATCATTATATTTTGGAAAAACTTTTATATATTTTTTAATTTTTAAATTTCATAACAAAGTTAAAACTTTATTGTTTTAATAAATTAATGAATGAATGAAATCCACCACAAACGACGACATTATTCAATTTAAGGAAATATTGTACGAGAGAGAACAAATTCTAAATACATGCTTTGATAGAAAATCTTACTTGTAATTTTCCCGCGTTTCTTTTCTTGTTTTTTAAGTAATGCGTAAATATTGCTTGAGACTCGTCAAATGAAAACATTTGTCTATCCTAACTAATAATCTGTTATTTTTCTTTAAATGATCTCTACTTTTCCATTTAGATAATTTCCTTTTCTCTAAATAACTATTTATTAAATAAATATTCTCCTTTTCTTTAAAAAAAATTCGTCTTTTTCTCTTTAAATGTTTTTTCTTAAAAAATGGGTATTCATGGACTGCAGACGTTGAATTAAATATACGAAGACATATCAATCTTTTTTCTTACTTGATTGATCGATTAGATTAAGAAATATTAATTTAAATGATATTTTCTCAATAACTTGGCTGACTAAAGTACAATTTTTCGTATAATTATCTGATATTTCAATAAATTTATGATACATTTGGATTCCGTTTTTCCTATTATAAATTTAAAGATAAAATTTAATAACAAAATAGATCAATTGCTTTATGTAATTTATATTAAAAATATGATAAAATAAATGCAGTCAGTTATCTTCGACACTTCATATTAAAATATCAGAGAGTATTTAATTTCCATAAATACAAGTTTTATAACAACAAAAACAAAAAACAAATTATATTTATCAGCGAAACCTCATTCTATAAAAATCCGGCAGAATACTCAGATTGCCGTCCGCTAATATTTACAATCCTAGATCCGACACTAGACTGAAATCACCCAATGAAATGTTGACACGAAATCAATCATTCAAACGTAAACAGAAGTTCTCTTGCTGATTGATTTTAAACGAAATTTAATAAAATTTGAATTTACTCAAAAAACAATAAATTTTATAAAGTTTATGTTCATCGAACTCGCGCGGGTAAAAGTGCCAATCGACAATTGGTAAGTCATTACAATATTGTAAGTATAATTTTATACGTTTTACATCGTGTTATGAACTCATTCTACATCAGAACTTCACATTATTAATATTTAATTATGATATTACTAGAAATAACCCTTCCAATGGTAAAAAAGGGGATAGGTCTAACAAAACATTATAGTTTGCAATAACTAGTTTACCTATAAAATAAAATACTGCTGTCCTTGAGAACCGAACGTCTCATTCGGTCTCGAATCCTTTCTCCCCATTTCAAATGTAATATGAAAATCCGTCCGAGAGACTGACTTTTAAAACGATGTTAATTTTGTCAGCGTTGGTCGCGTGTGTCGAAAGTGGTACCGAGACATACAAACATACACACTAATAGACGTTTGAGATTTATATCAAAGAAGAAGAGGCTTTCAGATTTATATTTCCATGCTTGAATTAATTGATGTTTATTTGCAAAGTTTCTTTGTCTCTTGTCATCTTAGACGTATATATTGGTTGTCACCCTATCAAAACACAATATTTTAATTTCAATAATGCAAAAATATGAAACCATTTTATTGAATTTATTAGAATATGTTGGTGAAGAAATCTGTTTCGTTGTTGAGTACAAAGACGGCGTGTTTGAGACCTCAGTATTAAATAATGATAAAGTTGGACCAGAATGAAGAATTCCAAACAAATAATAAATCGGAAAATTTTTCGATTACCTTACAAATACATCAGTAAGTGGTTATTAGAATAGTTAAAAAAATTTGTAACGAAGTAAAACTATGAACTCACGTACGTGAGTCATAGGTAATTTCCTACGATAAATGCAACTAAAAGTATTAAATATTCTTAATTCTTGGCAAACTTTTTTTGAAGCTCGACACTTCCGAGTTATGCAATTTCGGACAATTTCTCCTCACTTTTGACAGTATCAGACAGGTATTGCATTGTAACTGAGACACTAAAATACTTGTTTACTTTTGGTTGTGGTAAACCTATACTACCACGCATCCAGACTGAGTCAGGTGCCATACGTGACGCACGTACAAATACTTACACACACCACTTGCTATTCTTATTCCATTATTTTCTTCAACTGTTTTCTAACAGATGGTAAAACTCACTCATTCCTTCTCAACTATAATGATGGGAAGAGAAACAGAAGAAAGAAATCCGAGTTTCTTAATTTTTCTCTTTTCTATTTCACAAAAATATCAACAAGACTGGCCGTAAATAAAATGGCGGTGATTTGAAAGAAATATAAAGAATGAAAATGCGAAACGAATAAAAAGAAAAAATGAAAAAGGAAAACAAATGAAAAAGAAATCTGAATACGGAAAGGTAGAAACCTTGAAAGTAGAGATGTGGAGGGGAAAAGTTCGAGAAAGAAAGTGATAATGGAAAGGAAATATTCCCCCTGGAAATTATCAGAGAGAACTTACAAAGAGAATGACGAAAACTAGAAAGAATAGAAGAATAACATGAAAATAAAATATAAAAATGATAAGAACAAACGTCAAGAAAGGAAAACAACGAAAAACCATACGAATTCATCGAATGATATACAAAAAAAATGATAAAACCCAAGAAAAGAAAAAAATCATAATGAAAACGAAAAATGACGCGAAAAGAAGCCAAACACAAAAAAAAAGTAATAAGAAAAAAGGAGAAGAAGAAAAACAAGAATAAAAACAAAAAGAAGAAAATAAGAATAAAAACTAGGGGAAAAAGAAGAGAATAAAAGTAAAATCAAGAAGATCAACACAAAAGTATGAGGAGGGCAAAAGCAGAAGAAAATTAAAAAACAGAAAAGTCAAAGACAGATATGCTACAAACGGAAGCAAAATACACTCCGTGTGGAGCGAGGGGTATGTGAGTTGGAGAGCATAATATAGTGGTAGCTATCACATCATAGTCACGTGATGCGTCTGGTTAATATTAGAAAACGAACTTAACGCCGACCGAGAATACCAAGAAAATATAATAATAATAATAATAATAATAATAATAATAATAATAATAATAGCAAAAATACCTTGAAATAATGAATAAATGAAAAAGCAGAAACAAACTCAGTTTAAAAGAAAGATGAAACACCGTTATTCTCTTGTAAGCATCAGTTCCGCCAATCTGCAAATAAACCGAGCTTTATTTTTAGGAATACCATGGACTGTTTTTAGATTACATTATGTAACACTCCACTTTTAGTTTTCTTAATTCGTTATCATTAATGCTTTCCTAGTTTTCTTGTTCTTCTTCTTCTTCTTCTTCTTCTTCTTCTTCTTCTTCTTCTTCTTATTATTATTATTAATATTATTATTATTATTATTAATAGCTGAAGCACCCGGCGTTGCCAGGTTTTATTTGATATATTTGAACATTCTGTCCTCATGTATTGATTAAACGAAGTATAAATTCGCAATGCCTTCTTTGTCCACATTACCATAAGGTAGAAGCAGTAGTGTTTTTTTCATACAGGTCTCGCCAGTTGCCCTGATTCTCTTTTCTGGTTTAATCCTTTATCTTTTAGTCTTTCTTTTTACAGATGTAAAAGTTGCAATGATTATTTTATATCATTGCGCATATCTGAAAACTATTAAATCTTTTATTTGAACTATTTAATGTGCAACATATAAAAAGATGACACTAGTAATCTATTCTGTTTATGAAATAATTAAAATTTACTTTTCAACAGCACATATTTGAACATTGGTAAATGTACCTGCTGCATTAATTTGAAGAGCCTCTACATAAACAATATTTGGGGTGTGACCTTTAACAGTTGTCTAAATGTAGAAGTTTACATGACTTCCAATGCGTGATTAACCAACAGTCAACGGGCCATAAGAAAAGAATGGCGTCTAAAGTTTAAGCCACAAAACTTTGAGGCTATGTCCTTGAGCTTTATATATAGACATGAAAAACACATTTTTGTTAGGAATTGTAAACACTTGACATGAAATGGCATGTTAGAAAGGAAATCCAAGGAATTAACAGCTTCACTCTTAAAATTTCCAGTTATCAGCTTGCAGAACATTAGTTTTCAAAGAGTTTATTGGTAAGCGTGTGTCATTGCACATTTTAGACGGATCAAGATTTTCTAATGATAGAACTAGAGTTCTTTCCTTCAATATCAGGTTATGATGTATCATTCCAGTCGATTGTAGTGAATTCTTAAGAACATTCTACTGCCTGATTTTCATCCATAACACAATCAATGGATTGATAACTCGATTATATCGATTATAATCGATTATATCAACAGCATCATTTCTAGGGGCCAAAATTGTTCTTTCCCAAGGCCATCCTTGTAGAAAGTTTGAACAATATCTAGTAAAACCTTAGTCATCAGGTCAGCCATTGAGTTTACCATCTGGCGCCATGATAACTTATGCACTTGAAGATAGCTATTCAATGTCTCTTTTAAACCATTACCATTGGAAATGAAGTGACTTGAGAAAAGTGCTGCAGACTGATTATCAAATAAATGTGTCCTCATAATAATATTTTCAAAACTGAAAATCAAATACGTGGTTACCACGCAGTATTGCAGTGGTGGCGTATATTTATATTACATTTAAAATAGAGAGAAATAATTCAGGACCGAATCAGATGTGCGTTTCCGAAGAACAGCAGCATTTTGTTTTAAAGATAAACAACTTCTTGCAGACTACAACGTTTTGTTAGACATATATCTCTTTTTTACCATTATAAAAATAACTGAGTAATATGATAATAAAATACTAGCAGGGCGGCTTAGCCCAGCTTTGCCCGGTCGTAAAATACGCTTAAATATGATAAATATGAACTATTTTTCATCTGCTGAAGACCATAAAAACTATTTTTCATCTGCTGAAGACCATAAAAACCGTAAAAAATCATTTGAGGCCCTAGTTCAGCTCTGCAACTTTTACTTTCAGAGGAGACAGAGTTTTAAAATATGGAGACAGACAGATATATTTTAGATTAATAATATAAAGTTCTGGTGTAAGATGATTTCGGAACCCTATGTTAAGTTCTGATGTAGGATGAGTTCGTAACACGAGGTAAAACGTATAAAATTATACTTACAATATTGTAATGACTTACCAATTGTCGATTGGCACTTTTACCCGCGCGAGTTGGATGGACATAAACTTTATAAAATTTATTGTTTTTTGAGTAAATTTAAGTTTCATTGAATTTCATTTAACAATAATCAGCAGGAGAACTTCCTGTCAGCCTTTCATTGGATGATTTCAGTCTCGTGGAGGTTTTCGTATTGTAAATATTGGCGGACGACAATTTAAGTATTTTGCCGGGTTTTTGTGAGATGACGTTTCGCTGGTGAACATAATTTGATTTTTGTTTTTGTTGTTATAAAAATTGTATTCATGGAAATTAAATATTCTCTCATATTTTAATATGAAGTGGTGCAGATAACTGACTACATTTATTTTATCATATTTTAAATATAATTTACATAAGCCATTGATCTATTTTCTTATTAAATTTTAACTTTAAATTTATAATAGGAAAAACGAAATTCAAATGTATCTTAAACTTATTGAAATATCAGATAATTATACGAAGAAATTATGCTTTAATCAGTCCAGTTATTTTAAAAAATGTCATTGAAATCAATATTTCTTTATCTAATCGATCAATCAATTAAAAAAGATAGATATGTCTTCGTATATTTAATTCAACGTCTGTAGTCCATGAATTCTTTTTTTTTAGATAAAAAATATTTAAAAACAAAAAATATGAAATTCTTTAAAGAAAAGGAGAACATTTCTTTAAGAAAAAGGAAAGTTACTCAAACAAAAGAAAATTATCTGAAGTGAAAAGTAGAGATCATTTAAAGAAAAATAACAGATTATTAAAGTTAGGATAGACAAATGTTTTCATTTGCAGAGTCTCAAGCAATATTTACGCATTACTTAAAAAACAAGAAAAGAAAGGCGGGAAAATGAAAAGTAAGATTTTCTATCAAAGCATGTATTTAGAATTTGTTCTCTCTCGTACGATATTTCCTTAAATTGAATTATGTCGTCGTTTGTGGTGGATTTTATTCATTCATTAATTTATTAAAACAATAAAGTTTTAACTTTGTTACGAAATTTAAAAATTAAAAAATATATAAAAGTGTTTCCAAAATATAATGATTATTTATCTTTTATCAGTTGAGGAATTTTATATTTTGCAAGAAAATAAACTTCTATTTTATGTTGTCATAATTTTCTTACATTTATTTGAATTCAGTAAATGAGCATTAAAAACTTTCTGAAAAACAAAAACAAAACACAGGCATAAAAAGCATTAAATTTTAGCTTGAAATTAATATTTATTTTGTCTAATTGATAAGTGAATAAAAAGGAAAAGTAACAGAGATATGTGTTCGTAATTGAACTTCTCCAGCTCACAAAATCTTATTTCTTGACAAAATGTAAAAGGAGAAATTATTTTAAGAAAAAGAGAGAAGTTATTTAAAGTAAAGGAAAATTAATGCAGAGAAAAGAAAAGTTTTACAGGAAACGGAAGAAATAAAAAAATAACAGATCAATAATGTAAAGCTAGACTATAAATATTTCTATTTTCCGAATCACAAGCAATAATTCTGTATTCGTAAAGGAAGAGAAAAAAGGAAACGCAGAAACATGACATTAGCCCAAGTAATTTTTTGTATCAAAATGTATCCTCTGTCGTGCAAGGTTTCCTTAAAACAAGTATGATTTTTATCTTCAGTCGTGAGAAATTTCCGACGAAGAAAAGTAATTGTTGTCTAAAAATATTAATCGGGCTAAATGATTGTAAAAAAATCTGCTAGAAATTAAAATAATATAAATGCTAAATAAGCATTTTGAATTTTCATTTGACAAAATACTTTTAAATATATTTCAATTAATGCAGATTTCGTATTTAATTATATAATACATGATTCTAAACGCTTAAGGCGAGTAGAGGGTTGACTTCTATTGATGACGTCATTCCTCTTCAAATTATAGTTATAGGTGTGTCAAGAATTAAGATTATTCTCACATGAATTGACGATTGTTTTACTGAGAATACTGACTTGAGATTTATATAACAATAAAAAATTCCTTACTGATGTGTTTTCAAAGTTTTAACTACCGTGGAATTCCCATGGGTCCTGCTAGTTATTATTATTATTATTATTATTATTATTATTATTATTATTATTATTATTATTATTATTATTATTAACTCACTAGGTGTTTCATATAGGATACTATCAACTATCTTTCTTTCAAAACAACATGAGGTGTTCCTTAGAGTCTGAGTGACACTAAATATCCTCAAATTTTCAGTACTTTTCACCACTCTCGATAATATTTGCCAATCAATCTGCGTTATCGCAACAGCCATCCACTATCGATTTCTCATTGGCAGCGATCATTGGTCTTCACTGAAATTTGGGCGGCAATAAGCCTCCCCAATGTCTCAGTCCTCCTTCGCACTCTCCTTGATTATTTGGTGTGGCGTCAGTTTATACCGAAACTTCAGTTTATTTGGTGGGTAATGTTGAAACTTAAAATTATATAGTTTCAGTTTTTATGATTCTATGTGGATTTTCTTTGTGTTTTACCTCCGTGGCATTTTCTACATGTCCGTCTCATCCCCACATTCAAGCGTTTTTCGTTAATATTTCAGCCATGTTCATTTTTGTTAAGCATTGTATTTTCTCAACCGTCCCTCTGATTTCGATTTCGTCTATTCTTTGTTCAGTGTTGTCTTGGTATTGTTCCTAGTGTTCTTACTATTATTTGTGCTATTTTTATTATGCAGTTTCGATTTTTATTACATAGTTTCGATTTTTATCACATAGTTTCGATTTTTATTACATAGTTTCGATTTTTATTACATAATTTCGATCTTTATAACATAGTTTCTATTTTTATTACATAGTTTCAATTTATATTACATAGTTTCGATTTTTATCGCATAGTTTCGATTTTTGTCACATAGTTTCGATTTTTATGATATAGTTTCGATTTTTATCACATTATTTAGATTTTTATCACATAGTTTAGATTTTTATTACCTAGTTTCGCTTATAACCACATTGTTTAGATTTTTATCATATTATTTGGATTTTTATAACATAATTGAGATTTTTATTACATAGTTTCGATTTTATCACATAGTTTCGATTTTTATCACATAGTTTCGATTTTTATCACATAGTTTCGATTGTTATGACATAGTTTAGATTTTTATCCCATAGTTTAGATTTTTATCACAGTTTTTATTTTTAAGCATTTTTGCAGTTTTTTCACCCCAAACAAAGTACAGCCCCACTGAGTCGTAAGGGGCTACTACTTAGGAGCTGATTTGCACATTTTATGCAGAGATTTGTCTATTTACATTACACTTGAACTTCTACCTGTAAATACAGTCAAGGAAGAAGGGCTCAGGGAGGGAATTCCAAAGTCTAGCAGTTCAGAAAAAGAAGTTATTTAAGTAAAAAGCTTTCTGGCATCTGGAGATCTCTAAAGTGTAGAGATGTGATTTTTCTGCTTGTCAGCTTTGTCAGAGGTATTTACGTCGATGCGGTTGAGTTTTCCAGAACGCTTTCCATTAAAATACTTGTAAAACAGATACAGAAGTTCCATATTTCGGCGATGTGACAGAGGTTAGAGTGTTGTTGCTAGTGCGTGACCTATTATGCTTGCGACTATTTGTTGCACCATGTCTAGGTGCAAGAGACTAGTGGCAGATGCACCAGCCCAAATGTGGCAACAATACTTCATGCAGAGATACAGGATGGTCTCATGTGTGAGCAACCTTATAGCAGCGCAGAGAGAGAGAGAGAGAGAGAGAGAGAGAGAGAGAAAGAGAGAGAGAGAGAGAGTGAGAGTTTACAATGACCTCAATGCATTTGCTCTCATTCATGTTCCTCTAAGGTAACGAGAAACGACAACTCGACTTTGACCGTAGATAACCATTGTGGCTGAATAGAACCCTATTCTCCATAAAAGAATATAAAGTTACGTCTGTATTTACATGTTGAAAAAGATTCTTTTTTTTTCAGATGCGATGAACGGCAGGACACAAGCAACTCAGTGACACTGCCAAACGTCACGAGAACAAAATAAAAAAGGTACATTCGGTTTCGCTTTTATAACCCCCCAGAATTGTTGATGTGCCATAATTAGGAACATTGATATAATACATCACGGCCCCTCAGTGAACACCCTTATCATTATGACAAACTGGCCCGTACATGCGAGTTTAGATTTTAAGTAAAACTTCTGGTGATGTCAACAATGTGGAATGGCTGACCCACTCAAACAAGACAGATGATGAGGGGAGGTTCTGTCATGATTTCGCCATTGCCTATGACCTCACCCAGATTAACGAACCTAACCGTGTGCCCGATACTTCCGCTCAGTACGCTAGCCTTCTAGACATTTTTCACCCCCCCCCTTGAGCTATGATCATGTTCCGTTCTATCTCCTCTGGGATCTTCCGACCACTCGGTTGTATCAGTTAAGATAAAAATGAAATGTAATAAGTCTTCAGACGTACCCCTCCACCGTACTGTATATCGATACTCTACGGCTGACTGGGATAGCTTTCGTACATAATTTTTATCTTAAATAATTCCGTTCCTTAAAAACGTGTACTTTAGCATTCAAAGAGAAAATAATGTTAAAATGAAAACAAATATCAATCTGAAATCATTTTCAAAGATTTGCTTATCAACTCTGTTAAATTTCAGTTAATAATTATTCGCTTTCATCAATGCGAATAAATGTTGAAAAATTGAACAAATCTAAAATAAAACATATAGGATGATTAAATAAAACATATAGGATGATTAAAAACCAAATGATGAAAAGGATTTCCCTTTCAGTCATCTTGAATGTTAAAAAAAAATAAAAGTGATGCATTTGAAAAAGAAATTGATAGTTAAGCAGCGGTTAAGTAAATACCACTAAAATGATAACAACCATGACTGTTCTCATCTATAAGAAATTCGTGGCGTGATAGATGTTTTCTTTTTGTATTTCTTTTTCAACAAATTGGTTTCTCCACTTGCTCAGCCGGACACAGTTTCACAAGGATTTTTTCATTTCTCATCTGTTTAAGTTCTGCTCACATTCAAAAACTCTATAAGTAGATTAGGGTAACGGTGCGGTGTTTAAACTCACCTACGCTATGTATTGTACTATTGAGCCGTTTACCATAATATATGCCACTAAACAATAATATTATTGTTAGTATAGTTTAAGTTATAATAATAATTTTAAGACTCCCAGAAAACACGATATCAAGAACTTTGGATCGACTAATGCATACTACTTACCAGACGATACTGTAATGTTACTATTCTGGCTCACAGGACACACCATCTACTTCAACTAGTATATACAATAGAAAAAAAGGTTATTTCTCCCGGGACCACGCTGCGTTTAAACACAACTGCTCTGGAATATTTGACACTTTTTGATTACTATCATAACAAAACATAGTGATGTTTTTCCCTTGTATATAAAAGATGTTGAGCACTTTGGATTAGCTAATGTATACCACTTGCCAGATATGATACTGTATTATTACTCTTATGATTCCCGGGCAACACCATATACTTTATCATTTTATTGTTTGAATCCTTTGAGATAAGTAATTTGTATATTTATTCATTTGCAGACTGTTATTCTCATCTTGTACAGCTATTATTTCACGATGTTTCGGCTAACCACTCCTCTAGCCTTCGTCAGATAGTTAACCGCGACGGAATAGGAATTATTAGTCTCTTAACTGTATCCTTAGTAATTACTGCCTTCCATAGTTGTTGCGTTTCACCACGTTTTGGCTAACTAATCCTCTGGCCGACGTTGGGTAGAATTGAAACCGCTATTTTCAGAATGCTCACTTGGAACCGTAGATATTTAACGTCTCTATTCACTGCTCCACAAGCACCGAAGGACAATCAAGATTATATTTATTATTCTTATAAACCCAAGTTCTTCGTTCTTATTTGGTCTTCCATCGTCGGATCCGTACCGAATATTATCTGTTTTTTATTATTGAATCCTTTGAGATGAGTAATTTGTATATTTATTTATTTGCGCAGTATTCAGAGTTTTTGTTTCACGACGTTTCAGCCAACTAATCCTCTATCCCGTCTAGTGTACAACATTATAACAAAAGACAAATAATTTCTTTCTTCCAGGCAGTGCTGTGCTTAAAAGCATATGCTCTATCTAGGATATTCAACATTCTTTTCAAGACACTAATTACCAGATGTGATACTTTATTATTACTATTATGACTCCCAAACAACGACGAGTATGGCTTTTTTACTATAAAATAGCATAAAATATATAGTGATGTTGTTTTCTCAGACAACGCTGCCTTTAAAACACATGATATATCCATGATATTTGGCACTTTAGATTCACTAACATATACTAATTTCAAAATAGTGTAATCATTATTACTGAAACGACCCAACTAAAATTAGGCGGCATGCAAATCCCTTCTAAATTCAACCTTACTGTGTTTCTTTCCCTTCCCACTCCATCATAATTTGAAAACAAATGATATAATTTCTGGAAGTTTTCGAGTAATTAGGCATTTTTTTTTTCCAAATTACTTCATAAATGTAGTGTATCCTTCAGTATCACTATATAATTGCAATAAAACTTCAGAGAAAACAGACACACAAACAAAATCTTGTCCAGTTGACCCTCCAATAATAAATGTTTTTTTTTAAATTTTAGATATTATACATCCGGAGCAACGCCGGTCAAGACAATACCAACTTTGTTGTGGTTCGTTTTGCAGTTTTTACTTTTCATGTACATCTAAAACACACATACATACAGACAACTGCCCTATATATATAGACTAGCGAGGTGATGCTTCATCGTAGCCAGTAAAAACTGAAGACACTAAAGAAACTTCCCCTCCTCCCTCCCCTAAAACTCAACAAACATACGCATCATTCTATTCATTTCTGATGCTGTTTTCACATTTCTAATCAATTTGAAAAGATGTTCGCTCACATGAAGTAAACAAAAGAAAATATTCTGCCATAAATGATGAATCAATTTTCTGGCCAAAATAATCTTGTTTCAAAGTTTAAACTAAATACATACACACGCTATATATAAAGATAAATGGATTATAGTTGCAGTCATTTTACACTACATATATACACACATAAACTAGTAAGAGGGTAAATATTCCATTTGCCAAAACTTGGCAAAAGAGCGACGTTTGCTTTTGCAAACTTATTTTCCTATCTTTGTATGAGGTGCGAATGCGAATATAATTCAGTTGTTATGCCTCCTTTTTCGCCAAAATCAAATTTCATAAAACAGAAAAAGAAGGTTGATTAATCACCAAACGATTCATTTTGTTCGAGGAGTTGCAAGTTATCTTTCATCATAATTACACAATCTTAACTTACAAACATTTTTTCACATATGAACTACGAGAATTGTGATTAAAATAATAGGTCGAGCGGAAAATTCGTTGAGTTTTAACATATATTATTTTACAACGTTTTAATGTTAAAATTTACAGTAATTATCAGCCTTTTGAAGTCTTTCTGTGGTGATAACGAAACACTAACAGTTTCAATGAAAGTATTTGCATTTTTCGTATTGTTATTCTCACTTTGATATTTCTTATGCACAAAAAAGTTTCGGTCGTTGAACTTTATGTGCTTGTGCGGCCGTTGTCTGCAGGCGAATTTCGATCTGAATTTTTGCTTTAATCTACTGTGGTAGACGGTTCTCATTTCACTTTCCGGTATTTTTATATATCTCGATTCAGTTAATTCTTTCCATAAGTGTCTTCTTTATTAACTACCAGGTTTAAAATGTTTTTTGAATATATCTGGAAGATCAGAAAGTTTGATTAGAATTTCTGCTGATTTGGCAGACAAAAATCCAGATTGGAGCGTTCCAATGAATAATTCCGATGTCGTAGAGATAAGCCAATTAACGATGGTACCCAGTGTGCCGCGATATTGATGTGTTAAGATAACTGTAGAGCCAGTCACTTAGGGCGATCGGCTGGAAAAAAAATTGTCGAGAAACCGGTGTATTTTTATTGCTTACGGCCCTCGGTTAACCAGGGTGTACTGTCTATTCTGTTATTAATGACGACGTATTCGCTTAGCATTGTTTCTAGGTGTTAGTTTATTGGATTCAAATTCAGCATAAACCAATAATCGCTAACTATTGCGGATAGTAAGAGTAATCATTATTACTGAAACGACCCAACTAAAATTAGGCGGCCTGCAAATCACTTCTAAATTCAACCTTACTGTGTTTCTTTCCCTTCCCACTTCATCATAATTTGAAAACAAATGATATAATTTCTGTTTTATTGTTGTTGAGTTTCCTGTGACTTGAATTGAATACCTAGAATATTATTAGTAGGAATCAAAATAATTCGTATGTTAAATAATTCTAAAGATTTCCTTTTTTTTTTAAACGTGTAATCTAATATTCAAATAAGAAAGGAATGTTGAAATCAAAATATATAATCAAAATATATAATCAAAATATATAATCAAAATATATAATCAAAATATATAATCAAAATATATAATCAAAATATATAATCAAAACGTCGGTTTTAAAATTTACTTCCAGTCTGAAAATGTTTTTATCGCAAGCGTTATTTCTTTATTAGCGTATCTAAATATTCGTGAATGTAGTTGCGACTTTTTTTATACGATCGTCACCACTTATCAAGGCTCGGAAGCCACTCAGGGATAAGGGTTATTGCAAGTACATTACGTTAGTGTGGAGATTTTATGAAGTGTTTACTTAAGGGGGCGGTTCATTAGGAATTTGTTAACGTTGGCTTGAAGACATCCAAGTTGGACTTGTCAAATGATTACCGCTGTGACCTACGAAATCCTTGTTATATTAATCGGTTTTAATTATTTATTAAGTACTAGTACAGTTTGGAAAACAAAACGCGCAATTCACTGCTGCGTGTAAAATAGTGATTTATTCCACTAATTTTAAACAGAACGGATTGTATGACCCAAGAGAATATACCGTGAAATAAACTAATAAAAACTCGATTCTGGATCAGTTTGAAAACTGTTGCATAACGATTATTGTTTCATAAAATATGGCTTTTACAAGATTTTTCATAAAACAGATATCAAGTCGCAACGAACCTTCAGAAAATATAGGTTGGTTTTAAAGAAGTTTATATTCAGTAAATAAATAAACGCAGCTAACAACTTTACGGCTTATTTTACAGCATCGAATGTGTAATTTAACAGCCGCCGAGTGTAAACTCACATATAAGTTTAAGTCGATCACCAAAATGGAAATTACTTTATATGCTCTGAAATCATTTTAGCTTTTAATTGTCAATTGTTCGCAAGTATTTTTTTAATTATACAAAAATCATAAAAATTTTCTTATAAAGGAAAAAACTAGTTCATATTCTTAAAATGAGTTGTTGCTCTTGCTGATTTTTTATGCTTCGCTCACAATTGAAAATTGCTTCAAATTTTACAGTTTTTAAGGTTTGACGATATATTTTTGTTTTGCTAAGCCTAAACGTTTTCATTTAGATTCAACTAAAGTTCAGTTTAAAAGCTCATAAAATATTTTATCTGTTACACACACACATATATAAAGTAGTAGCGTTCGTGTGTGTGTGCCTGTGTGAACAACTACCAATGATCAAAGAAATATAAAGGCCATGTGTGTGTACACCTCTCTTTGTGATGAAATATTAATGCCCATGTTAGGATATTTCTGTCACCGGAGACATTATATTCTATATGCACTTTCAATATATAGGTTTCTTCAAACCACTTTTACATTATTGAGTTACGGTCATTAACATATCACATTAAATGAAATCTATTTAAATAATTACCTCGACGACATTGCTAATTCGACATAATAGCTTTGTTTCAACTGTACTAATTAAAACACTTTTCATTATTTAGTTTATTTAATTTTAAAGTTATTTTCTTTATAATTTATTTAATATCTTAAATTAAAAATGGTCAATTTTTACGACGTGACCCAGCGTCGTTTAACCCCTAGAAAAAATGGTCAATGTAAAGTTTCTTTCCAACTCCTCAAAAAACTTGAAAATTACGACTTTTAATGGTTTTCGATGGTGCTGAAAACGCATTTAAATTTGGGTCAGATAAGTAGTTTTCATAATATGAAAAAATACTTTTTCAAAAAGTGGGGGATCACTTTCCTATATACATTTAACGTAAAATGAGTACCCACTTTCTAACCACCTAATAATTTCTTCATATCATAAAACAAATTTTAACTGTAATATTCGTTTTCAGTACCACCGAAAACTGACGCTGTTTTTTATTAAGAGATTCGTTTATTTTTTCATAATTTAGGACGTAAATAATGCTTACACGAGCGGTCGGTTTACAAAAATATTTTTTTGTATTTATTTTTTTTTTGTTGAGGTGGGTATTCAAATATAGAATTTGTATAGTTTTTACCAGGTGCTTCTGTAGTTTACTTAACCGCCTCCTAATGTGAACAGAATTTTTGTGAAATGTTAAATTGCTGAGGCACATGTTCACAACTATATTAGTTGTATAATGAAAAAAAGAAAAAAAAAAGTATGCTTTTGTAAACTTACTAACAGCATAATTAGCGTCCTAAATTATGAGATGAAAAAAATGAACGAATCTCCTAATAAAAAAAGCGCCAATTTTCAAGGGGGCTGAAAACGAATATCACAGTTAAATTTGTTTTATGATATGAAGAAATTACTAGGTGCTCAGAAAGTGGGTGCTCATTTTACGTAAAATTTATATAAGAAAGTGATCCCCCACTTTTTGAAAAAGTAATTTCTTCATATCATGAAAACTAATCTGCCCCAAATTTAAACGTAATATGCGTTTTTAGCACCACCGAAAACCATTAAAAGTCGTCATTTTAAAGTTTTTGAGGGAGATGGAAAGAAACTTGACATTGACCCCAAAAATTAGGACCTGGATTTTTGTGGCCTAATATGTTTAAGCAGTCTTTATAAATAATATGAAAGAAGAAATTAAAAAAAAAATTAACATTTTAGCGTAGGGGATAACTTTTCTATATAAATTTAACGTAAAATGAACACCCACTGTTTGGCCACAATGCGTTCAACTAGACATGACATCTCTAGCATTTTTTCAAGTTTGGCGATCGAGGGGGGGGGGCAAACATGACAAATACAAAAATTTTTAGTTTTTTTGTGGTGGGGGGATTATATTTGAAACATAAAATAACGATAAATTCAATTAATTTTTATGAAACCATCCTGTACTTTCATCTAACAATTTTATAAGCAGAACGAACCCCAAAATATGACAAATTCAATTTTTTCGGGAGGGGGGGGGGAATTACATTAGAAATACAAAATGACAAGAAATGTCATTTAATTGTTTTTGGAATTACTTTTTGATAGATTTTTTCTTTTTTTTGCGATTGCACGGGCATTCACTGATATTTTTATTGAAACAAAAGTGGTAATGATTTATTTTTAATTATCTTTTCTTTGTAGGGGGGGGGGGTCTTTTCAGTGCTCAATATCCAGAGAATAGTTTCTTCTCTTTGTAGTCCTTCTGCCGAAATATTTGGTGGAGAGGGTATCACATACTTCTTTTTTGGAACGATTAGATTTACATGTTTTCATCCGTTCTTTTATTTTTGTTGTGGAGGTATCCACGTTGCCCATGATGAAAATGATTAGTATACAGGTGTGTTTCAAACAGAACTTCATGTCAATCCAAGCAACGCTGGGTACCCATGCTAGTATATATATATATATATATATATATATATATATATATATATATATATATACATGAAGTTGAGTATTTGTGCTGCATATTTTCTATTTAAAAATTATTAAAACGAAATTCTTAATATACTCAGTCATGGATATGCGAGCAATTAAATAAATTTTAACTAATTTTCATATTATTATAAAAAAAAAAACATAATTATTAATTGTTTCTTATTAGTTGATTTCATTAAACTATTATGCTCAGTTCTATTCATGTATATTTCCCACACTGTGCATTATTGTTTAGCATTTAGGATGAAAGTGTTCTAAAAAGACAAATGTATATATATATATATATATATATATATATATATATATATATATATATATATATGTGTGTGTGTGTGTGTGTGTGTGTGTGTGTGTGTAACCTTGTGTGTGTACGGGAAGTCTTTATCAAACTCCTCTCTGATGTTTTGATCTACAGACTTTAAATTTGATATATAGGGGATTTAGACCTGTGAAACCATTTGAATTTTGTTTTCAGCCCGAAAAATAGATACTAAGGGGTCAAAATGGTACAAAAAAATGTTGCTCTTTGCAGGGTAAGTCGGATAAAGCTGTTACTCCTGCTATTTATTTTGAGCATGATCAAAATTAAACATTCATGGCTCGAAGTGGCTTATTTTATAACTTTTCGTATCCATCTGCCAGTTGCTCAGACAATACCACGACGCTGGAGATAAATAGCGACTAAAACTAAACGTTGTAGTTTTGATTCTCGCTGATGACATCGAAGTCATATTTTTTAATACCTTATAAATCATTATTATGTATTGGATAATAATGAATAAGCGTTTCTATAATGCATATTGTAGAAAATATTTATGAATTAATACATGATATTCATGCGTATTTTACGACAAGGTAGACCTGGGAGTATATATATATATATATATATATATATATATATATATATATGAAATTTTATTTATATTTTCTGAAACAAAGAAAACATATATATATACAGTGATGATCATATTTATTGGCACGGTAAAATAAAAGTTAAATTTTGTCTAATAAATTCTAAAAAAGAGATTTAATTAAAGAAAATAACAAAGTATATTATGTATTTTTAACTGGCCTTTCCGATGCAGCAATCGGATTTTAGAAAAAATAAATAACAAAGGAACAACAAACATAATTGCAAAAAACCCTTGTTCAAAATTATTGGCACGGCTTTGTTTTTCTTTTAGTATCAGTATAATATCAATCAATTTCCGGTTTACGTGCTTTCTGAACTTTTTTATAGCCATATTATGCTTGTTTAACGCTAATTCAGTGAATATTTTTTTTCAGATAATTTTTAGATAGCGATTTATTTAAACTATTATAAGTGACTAAATTATAATTTTCAATCGCCATGGTTAAAACTAAGGAACACAGCGAAGACGTCAGGAAGCTTGTTGTAGCATGCCATACCAATGGGGAGGGCTATGATAAGATTTCAAAGAAGCTAAACCTTCCCAAATCCACTGTTAGAGCCATAATAAACAAGTTCAAATCGCAAGGCCACGTTATGAGTTTAGAGGGTAGAGGGAGAAAAAGGATTCTTTCCCCAAGAGATGAACGGAAAATTGTTTGACAAGTAAAACAAAACCCAAGGATCTCTGTTGGGGAGATTGTTGATGAACAGAGCACCTCTGGAGTGAATGTATCTCGACATACAGTTGGTAGAGTTTTGAAGAGAGCTGGTTTAAAAGCATGTCGTCCGAGAAAGACTCCCTTATTGAAGCCTATGCACCTGAAAGCAAGGCTAGCCTTTGCAAAACGTCATATTGATAAAGATGTTGCATTCTGGAAACGTGTTCTATGGACTGACGAAACGAAAATAGAGTTATTTGGCCATAATAAAGTGTCTTATATTTACAGAAAATCTGGCGAAGCTTTCCTGCCTAAGAACACCATACCCACAGTGAAGCACGGTGGAGGTAGTTTGATGTTTTGGGGATCCTTTGCTGCCTCTGGACCAGGGCGACTTGTTAAGGTCACAGGTAGCATAAAAAAGGAAGATTATGTTAAAATATTGGATGAAAACCTGAAAGACTCTGCTAAAGAGCTCTCACTTGGTCGTCGTTGGTGGTTCATGCAAGATAATGACCCAAAGCATTCGGCTAAACTGACTAAGAAATGGCTTGAGGACAATCATATTAATGTTTTGGAGTGGCCATCACAAAGCCCAGACCTTAATCCAATTGAAAATTTATGGAGAACATTAAAATTGAGGGTAATGCAAAGGAAGCCTAAGAATCTTATTCAATTGGAGGATTATTGTCAGGAAGAGTGGGCTAAAATTACTACTGAAGAGTGCAACAACTTGGTTGTAAACTATGAAAAGCGACTGAGGAAGTTAATCAAGGCCAAAGGCTATACAATTGATTATTAAATAAATCGTGCCAATAATTTTGAACAAGGGTTTTTTGCAATTATGTTTGTTGTTCCTTTGTTATTTATTTTTTCTAAAATCCGATTGCTGCATCGGAAAGGCCAGTTAAAAATACATAATATACTTTGTTATTTTCTTTAATTTAATGCCTTTTTTAGAATTTATTAGACAAAATTTAACTTTTATTTTACCGTGCCAATAAATATGATCATCACTGTATATATATATATATATATATATATATATATATATATATATATATATATATATATATATATATTTTAAATTACATTTTCACCCCAAATAAGGCATATTGCCACTTTGGTGTAGGGGGTTACTATCAGGGACATAAGCTACTGGGATACTATGTAGGGAGTTGGGCAGTAAGATGTCGGTTCACGTTACGCTTGAGCTTTCTGCATGTCAGTACAGTTGGGGAAGCAGGGAGCCGGAATGGAATTCCAAAGTCTAGTGGTTCTGGGGAAGAAACTACTGGTGTAGAAAGCTCTCTTACATCTAGGGATCTCCACTGTGTAAGGGTGGGATTTAGCTGCTTGTCGGGCTTGTCGAGGGTATTTACGTCGTGGGGGCACAAATGCTTGCAGTTCGTCAGAGCATTCACCTTTAAAATACTTGTAGAACAGGCAGAGGAATGCAACATTTCGTCGGTGGGACAGAAGCTGAAGCTTAGATGACAGTTCAGGACTTATCACGTTGGAACCTCTCTGTTGGATCTTGTCTAGGAACGAGAGACTAGTAGCAGATGCACCAGCCCAAATGTGACAACAATACTCCATACATGGGCGAATGGTGTCCTTATGGAGGTACAGGATACTTTCGGGCGTTAGTAGCTTTCTATCACGGTGAAGAGAAACTACCTTCTTCGCAGCGGTCCTGGCAATGCTCTCAATGTAATTGTTCCAACTCATGTTTCCTGTGAACGTTAGGCCGAGGAGTTTAAAAGAAGTACTTTCAGATAATGAATCTTTGGCCATTGCTATTGGTTGTAGAGAAGGTTTCTTGTAATTATTGAAGGAAACAAGTTTAGTCTTGGCAACATTGAATGTGACCATCCATTTTCGTCCCCATTCCACTACAGATTGGAGGTCACCCTCTAGTATTTCTGCCATTTCCTTAGATATGTGCTTATTTGTTTTCCTATCGTGCCTGTTATAGAGCGTGGTGTCATCCATCAGCATATATACCCATCTCAGGGGCAATTTCATCGGCGAGGTCATTTATGAATAATAGGAATGCGGGATTGTCTCAGAGGTCTATCCTTGGACCTTTATTAGGTCCAAGAATAGACCTCTGAGACAATCCCGCATTTATATCATATTGTTTAGATGTATGACCGTCGAGGACGACCTGGATTTTTCTCTTATCTAAGAAGGATTTAATTATGTTTAGAATTCGTTCAGTGATACCGTATGATCTGATTTTCCTGAGAAGACCTTCATGTCATACCCTGTCAAAAGTCTTAGATATATCTAGAGCTACCGCTGTACCCTCCCCTGCTTTGTCCAGTGAACGGTATATACCTTCAGAGATTACAGTTAGGATATCTGTTGTGGAACGGGCTTGCCTTAATCCATATTATTGGCCGGTCAGAAGTTTACAATCTGTAAGGTGATGGACTAGAGCTTGGTTATTTAAGGACTCAAATATGTTGGCTAAAAGCGGGAGACGGCTAATGGGGCGATAATTTTATGGGTCAGTTCTTTCGCCAGAATTCTTGAAAACTAGTACCACAAAAGCGGTTTTCCAGCAGTCAGGAAAGCAAGATTCGTTGAAGCATTTGTTGTAAAGTTTGGAGAGAACTGGAGAAACCTCAGCGGGGCATTTTTTTAATAGCACAGCCGGGATGAGATCAGGTCCACATGCTTTTGAGGTGTCTAGGTTTGTTATGATACCTTGTACCTAAGAAGGGGTGATTTTCAAATCATCTAGTGTGGCGTCTGTCTGCAAAGGAAAGTCAATGGTGTGCCGGGTCCAATGTGGAGTTAGAGGCAAACCGACTGGCAAGCATGTTAGCCTTCTCAGTCGTAGAGCAAACAACTTCATGATTGTTGGATAGTGGGGGAATTGTTGATTGCCAATTATTTACTACACTGTTGTAAAATTTCCAGAAATCACGGGTTCCTAATTTTTGTACTCCAATGCGTTTTTTTTTATTTCAGTAAATTCTTTCTTATCTGTCGCTGTTTCTTTCTTACAGTTACTTCTAGCTTCCATATATTTCCGTCTGTTTGAACTGGACTTATGTCGGTTAAATCTGCGGTATGCATGCTGCCTTTGCGCGATGGCAGTTTCACAAGTAGAAGGGAGAGTGGGGTTTGCTACAAAATTTCCGTGTAGGAACATGTGCTTCAATTGCCGTTTTGAACCATTCAGTCGTCTCATTCTGCATAGGTTATGCAGAATACCAGGAATGCAACACAAGTAGACCATCAGCTAACCTTTCATCAACTAGGATTGTGGCCTCAGGAAAGCCCACCTGGGATGAGTTCAGGGTTCCTTTCCATGCGCGACATGGCACTACAAACATCCCGATATTATACAACTGTTGATGGAGCAGCTGCTGTAAGCGCTACCAAAGAGTTAGGGCACCTATACTACCAGTCTGGAACAGTAGTCAGGAACTGTCAATTCGGTACCCTCAACCCATCAGACGAAGATCAACCCAATCTAATTGCACTGGCATATGTGGCACTCAAGCACTCCGAAGTGCCCAGTTTGGAGGGGTGGGATGTATTGGGAGTGGGGAAAACGGCGTTCATTGCTCTAGTCAAGAAACAAGATCTACCACTTAGTGTCTGTCGAATCCCTGTGATAGTATCTCTGCGCCTGGCAAAGAAGGAATATGGAAGTCGGGCGATAGACAGAGCCTATCTACTCCTTAAGCAGTTTAGGTTTGCAAACCGGTAATTTGTTTGAGTCACCAGCTCTGGAAGGTTGTCATCCAAGACTGGAGAGGCCTCTCTCCCCTTAGGTTTAGTTTCAGAGTTTTCCTTTTCCTAGACGGATGATCTGGGAAGATCTAATAGATCCATCAGTACTGAGAGGGTTTTACAAAATGAATTTCATTTCATTACTTTCTAATATATTTCAATTATTTCATAGATTCAAGCGATAACTGTTACTGGTGGTTCTACATAAAATCGAAAGAAAATTGCGATGGTGTCTTGAAATTTCGTGTAAAATGTAAACGTTATAACTTAGTGTTCTAACTATTAACATACCATTTTCTACAACACGTAAACAAGTTTTGCGTTTTGCGGCATTTAGGGACTTCTATTGTGAATATGTGAGACGTGTTTGTGCATCTAGTAGGACGGAGCTAATTTTGTTGAATGGTTGCAAGTGTAGTAAGTCAATCAGATCACAATCCTTCGACGTGCTTGTAAAATAACCCCAATTACGCAACAATGTGGCGAAGTAACCGAGACAGAAGTTTTAAATTAGATTAGATTCGCACACTGCAGAGAAGAAAAAACATGCATGGACGAATGGCGGCATGATAGAGATATAGGATACTAACAGGTGTAAGAAGTTTTCTTGCCAGACCCTTTGAAGGGTCTTGGATATATTAAGACTGCCACCCTATCTTTATCTGTCTTATACAGTGCGTAATATATGTATACATAATCGATTTCTTACTGTTGGTTAAAGTGAAATTTAATATTTTCAAGGTTGTGAACAATCGTTAAATTGATTACTGCTCCAAAGATTTTCGCTAAGAGAATTATTGGGCGAAATTTTTGCAGGTTGGTTCTTCCGCTCAAGTTATTGAAAATTGGTAAAACAGAGTCAAGTTTCCAGCTATCAGGTAAGCATGATACTGCCATTACTTTCTTATTGAGCTTTTAAAGGACATGGTATTTACCTCTCTCCCACCGCGAGGGAAGTGACAAAATGTCGGAAGGTTAGTAAATGAGCTAGCGTCCCAAGAAGAGGAGCATTCTGGCCTTGCAAAAAATACGTCTGATCAGCCCCATCGGCATTGTGGTGAATATGCCTCATATAATAAGCGATGAACTTACTCCATCCGAAAGCAGGGAGGCAAGGCCTGGGATGGCGAGTCTCCTTGTGCTACCCAGAACATTTGCATCAATTCGATAAGTAAAAAGCCACGGACACTGCCCACATTTAAACGAGAAGAATCATGATTAGCGTACTACAAAATACTCAAACACGGATCAGCGCAGCAGAGCATTTTTTTTTTATTATTATACCAGGTATAAGATATATATATATATATATATATATATATATATATATATATATATATATATATGTGTGTGTATATATATATATATATATATATATATATATATGTGTGTGTGTGTGTGTTGGTAAGTTATAGATTTTATATGATAAACAGAAGATAGGAGAGTCAATAATCAGATCATTTAGTGCAGTTTCGCTTCTTAATGAAATATTGGGGAGGTTTTGGTTTGCTGGGTTCAGAGTTTAGTTTACAGCAAATTGCTTGTTGATCACCCACTATACATGTAATCGATTGTCAAGAATCGCGAGTTGTTCATTTCTGTGTCACGATATGATTTCTGATCATCACAGTATACGTACGCTCAGCTGCAGCTATACAACTTTTGATTTGGTTTCTTGATGCTACAACTATTGATTTATTTTCAGTTGTCTTCTGGCGGCGGTTAAAAAGTGGAATTCTTGCGATTTATGCGCAATGGCAACTGAGCAGGTCCAATCGAACCATTATATTGACGTACTTAATTGATATGGAATTTCAACGTTAAGGCAAGTGCGTCTATTTCTGATATGATTCATTTAGTTATCTGTGGGCAGTTCAGCAAAGAAAAAGATACTTTCTAGCTGAGCTCTCTGTGAGATTCCGAATCAATCAGCATGTTGGTAAAGTATTGTTGTTTTAACTAAAGCCGTTTCGATTTGGGGTTTTTGGTGATATGAACCATTATTTCAAGATCAGCATTCACGGGTCGACTGTGAGCATCTTTCGCACAAGCCTTATTCTGTGCTATAAAGAATAGGTCGACAAGTGAGGCGTGCTAGTCTTCACAATCTGGAAAGCAGGTCAGTTTGTGTAAGAGAATGTTCAACCGAGAAGATACACGCGTTGATAACAGATTGGAATGTGGAGGTCGAAAATACAAGGAGTAAATCTGCTCACAAATTATTGCGAATACTGAACTTTCGTTAATCATATGTTTGCACACATTAGCCGTCAATAATTCAATAATAATAATAATAATAATAATAATAATAATAATAATAATAATAATAATAATAATAATTATAATAGGAGGTTGTCTCGTTAACTTTAGTTTTAAAATACTAACTACACAACCGAGGGAACAGAAAAATACTAACTGCACTCCCAGAGAAACAGAAAAGATGAGAGAGAAAAAGGGAACACATGACCTATTATACATAGACCAAAGAATTCTGAAAGAGGTCAAAAGTAGAAAAAAGAACTTAACATGGCTAGACTATACGAAAACACATGAAATAATACCGCAAGCATGAATGTACAAAATACTAATATAACCAATCCGATAGAAAATGAGAACATGGAGACTTTAATTGACAGTTGATGATAACTGAAATCAAAATACAAAGAAGGATCTTCCAAGGTGATTCCGTATCATCATTACTGTTCATTACATCCAGGATACTTCTGAACATAATACTAAGAAAATGTCAAGCCGGGTACGAGTTCACTAACACAGAAAAAAGAATGAATCACTTAATGTACATCGATGACCTGAAAGTGTTTGAAAAAACAAAGACAACACTAGAAACCCCAATAAACACGACCAGAATCTTTTCGATATAGAAAAGTGCGCACTGCTGAGCACAAGGATGGGAAAACTAACAGCAACAGAAGGTATGGTACTGCCCAATCAAACAGAAATGAGGACACTGGGTGAAGATGATATCTACAAATACCCGAGAGTGCTGGAAGCAGACGCTACAAAGCAATGAAAATGAAAGAGAAAATAAGAAAAGGGATACCTAAGAAGAACAAGAAAGCTCCTCGAAACTAAACTATGTCGAAACCTAATTAAAGGAATAAACACGTTGGCAGTTTCACTAACAAGATATTCTGGACCTTTTATAAGCTGAACCAAAGAAGAACTGAGGAATCTCGACCAGAAGACCAGGAAACTAATGGCGATGCACAATGCACTACAGAATGATGATACTGACCGACTATATATATGAAAAGGAAAAACAGAGGAAGAAGACTGTAAATAACACACAAAAAGAATTAGAAAAATACATAATGCAGAACACCGAAGACACGGAAGAAACAAACAAGAAAGAAAAAGAGATGGGAAATACGACGAGCGTAGAAAAATAGCAAGAAAAACAGCTACATGGACGATTCATAAGTACAACAAAAGAAGAGATTAACGAAAACACTTGAAAATAGGCACGAAAAGGAAACCTAAACAGGGAAACAATCACTAATAAAAGCTGCACAAATTAATGCAATTAGAACCAACAACATCAGAAGCAAGGATCCACAAGATACAAGAAAACAGTAAATGCAGACTCTGCGGACAAAGAGACGAAAAATAAACCACATAATAAGTAAATGCAACAAACTAGCCCAAATAAGATATAAAAATAGACATGATCACGTGGAGAAAGGGAGTATAGTGACAATTATGCAAACTATTGCATCTTGAACACGCAGACAAATGGTACAAGCACAGACCGACAGCAGTACTGAAAAGTGAGAGTCACAAGATCCTATGGGTCATGGGTATACAAACGGATAAGCCATCCAAGCAAGAAGACCGGATGTCATAATAGTTAATAAGAAGGGAAAGTCCTGCCAAATTGTAGATTTTGCCGTTCCAGCAGGCCACAGAGTGAAGATTAAGGAAACTGAGAAGTGGAGCAAATACATGGACCTGGCCAGAGAGCCCAAAAGGATCTGGAAAATGAAGGAGGTAAAGATAACACTACTAATAGTAGGAGCGCTATGAACGATACTGAAAAACTTGAAAAAAGAATGAGAGCAATTGAAATAAGAAGGAGGCTGAGAAGAAACAACGAATTTTTATAATGAAACCTGCAGAAATATTAAAGAAAACCGTTTTAATGTTGAGACTAACATCATACACAAACTGGATACAGAAACGGCAACAGATGCAAAACACAAAGGAACATCGCATGGAATCATGAAAACTGTAGAATTGCAAGATAAGCCCCTTTTTGTATAAATGTAATCATGAATGGGCACCACATCAACTAATTAGGATCAAGGAGGATGAAAAGGCCGAGGAGAGAATGCACTAGTCAGGCCTCTGCTGGCCGAGTGCAAAGAGGACTGGAACCTTGAGGACGTTTATTGCTACCCAAATACCAGTGAAGATCAATGGTCGCCGCCAACGAGAAATCAAGGGGAAGCGGCTGTGCGATAATGCAAATTCTTTGCAAAGGTACTTGAAAAAGGTGGAGTGTACTGGAAGTCTGGGGAGACTTGTTGTCACTCAGACTCCAGGGAACACCACAACTTGTTCTCAAAGATCAATTTTTGATGATGGCTTGTGTGACTATTCCTAGTGAGTAAATAATAATAATAATAATAATAGTAATAATAATAATAATAATGATGATGATGATAATGATGATGATGATAATGATGATGATGATGATAACAACAACAACAACTATATGTAATAGATTGATGTTGGCATTCTGTAGATGTTCAGCGTAAATAGAGACGTTCTAGTATTATTTTGACTCTTAGATAAATACTTTTGCAGTTTAAAAAAACACACTAAGCTATCAGGCATGCTCGGTTGTAAAGTACGCTTAAATATGATATTTTAATTCTTGCAGATTTCGCAAATATAATCATAGAGTTAATGTTCTATCGATTTTTATATAGAGTGGAACCCCAGGATGTAGTGGCACTAGGATACGTCTTATCAGGTTACGATGTGGAATACAATGTATATCCGGTCCTTATTACGGTATTTGTCCCGCTTTACGGTGTTATTTATAATATTATTTCATTATATACATGCGTATCATATACTGTACTGTATTGTGTTACTAATTTTTAATGCCGTATCTTGGGGTTCTACTGGATTATAAAGTTGCGATTCAAAAATAAAAATGTATCCATATGACTTGGATGCATCAGCTTGAATTGAAACCAAAAACCAAAACTTATGAAATATACACGACTCATTCATGTGTAATATATTGATGCGTAAATGGAGACACACTGATATTATTGTAGCTCTTTTTGTAAAACTGGAAAACTATTTATCTAAGCAATCAGGCATAGCCCGGTTGTGAAGTAAGATTAAATATAATATTTTTATTCTTGTAGATTTCGTATATATTATTATAGAGTAAATTTTCTATCGATTTTTATATATTATAAAGTTGCAATTTCAAAAATTAAAATATATATATATATATATGGGTTCATCAGCTTGAATCGGAATTGAATCCCAAACTTATATATATATATATATATATATATATATATATATATATATATATATATAGACATATATACACACACACACAGTCTGGCTACATTATGTAGCCAGACTTTGTGAAAGCATCCTCTAGATTACGTAGCCAGACTTTGTGGGCACCCTGTATATATATATATATATATATATATATATATATATATATATATATATATATATATATACACACACATATATATATGTATATATATACACACGTGTGTGTGTGTGCGTGTGTGTGTGTGTGTGGGTGTATACAGGGTGCCCACAAAGTCTGGTTACATAATCTACAGGATGCTTCCACAAAGTCTGGCTACATAATGTAGCCAGACTTTGTAGACACCCTGTATATATATATATATATATATATATATATATATATATATATATATATATATATATATATATATATATAACTTCAGCTATAACCGAAACCGAAACCAAAAGTAATGAAAAATTCTTGATGAAATTATTTATTAAAAAATAGATTACTAAGGTGCCATCAGCTAAAATCGAAACCGAAACCAAAATTATGAAGAATTCTTAGTAAAATTATTTAAAAAAAAAATTAAATGACTTGAGTACCATCAGCTATAATGGAAACCGAAACCAAAACTTATGAAGAATTCTTGGTAAAATTATTTATTACAAGAAATGGAAGTACATAACAATCAAACGACCCGGATGTAAGCATAACATAGAAAATAACACACACGCTATCGAATTAATATATACATAATAATAGTAATGATAATAATAGTAATGATGATGATAATAATAATAATAATAATAATAATAAATTCTATTCAATTATGCAGAATATAGGAACTAGAACAATATTTAGCGTAAAATTGAAAAAAAAAAACGATCATTAAATAAGAAAGTATAAAAAGTAGTTAACGCTCTTTTATCAAAGAAATCCTCATGTAGTCGCTCGTACATCCATGACTGATAATATTAGGAAGTTCGTTGTAATAATTTTTAAATTAATAATTATTTAAATACCTACATATATATTAATACTTACATTATACCAACTAGATTATATATAACGTTAATAATTCCCGTTCAGGAAAAAAAAAACAAACATTATAACTTTGCAAACACAGACACCACATATGAATTTAATATGGTCAGACTGCTAACCAATATATGATGTAAATGTTTCGCATATTACCAATTACTTTCATTTGTTAACATAAATTTTATAATTAATTCAAAGAGATTCACATTCCAAAACGAGTCGTATTTAAGGGTTATAGCACGATATATACTCACTAATTATTTTCTACCTCTGCTCCCCCTAGAAGACTGTGGATTTTCCAAGACTTGTTATTTTTTTACACCAGCGCTGTCTGTGTTTAGTTCTTATTTCGATAAATTTAACATTACTTCTTCCGTAGATACTGCTTGAAATAAGGGGCTTTTCCTTTACAAGTTTCGATCAATATCATTAACTGCCCGCATACGTTTATCAGATTAAGGGAATATCGGAATAAATAACATTTCGAACGGTTAAAAACACCTCGCGCAATCTAATCAAAATGGCGTCATCGAACAACAAACAATTGGATAATTTGAACCTTACAAGACGACCATTTCCAAATAGACTTAAATTTCACATAAGATTTATTTACATTTCCAGATAAAAAGTAAAGTCGGTTAAAATTTTGTGAAAGTATCCCTTTTCGAAAGCGAATTAAAAGAAGAAGGTGCTTCTACAGAATTAAATCTAATCAGAACTATTTCTTAAAACTTCGCTTCTGAATATTTTATATGAAAACACTTTTATTCTAACTTCTCATACTTCGAATTCGACTTTTTTGTCACAATTTAAAAATGCAGATGTAAAATTAGTCAGGCAACATATTTTATTAACACACTGCGCCATTTAAAACTATTCTGTATTATCCTCTTATTATTTCATCAAACGACATCGTACTAGTAGCCTAAGCTTATCACGCCATAAAATAATAACGACAGCTTTTATACAAAATCAATACCGTGTAAAGTTAAATTTAAATTGAACATCATAGCTAAAAAATCGTACGATCCTTATTCTTCACGAGTACATAAACAGTGACGCATCAAAAAAGGATTGCGTAGAAATTAGAGTCGAGTGCTTTTTACTTTGTACAGATTTGGAGCAAAATACGACTTGTTCATAACCGCCTTTGAGCGACAGTTACAACCACTGAGCGACAGTCGATAAGGTAGCCAATGCCTGACAGTAATCCGAGTAAACGCCAATAACCCCAAAACAGTAGTAACAAATGTGAAATAGCAGTATAAGCCAGTGCCTCCTATTTCAGTTAGTGGCATGACATAACAGTAACCAACTTAAAAGAGCAATGGCCACCATGGATAATAGGCCCGCCACTCGATGACAGTGCCCGAGAATTGTAAACTGGCGATTTGCTTGCCATTTCCCGCCAGTGCCCATCACCAAGAAGTGACAATAACCAGTTGAAAAGCAATGTCAATCACCGTCACAACCACCAGTGACCAACAGTACCCACCACTGGATGGCAATCCCATACAATGGATAATGTCAAACATTTGCACGCTATATCATACATTCATCTTTAAAAAATTTTTTAAAGTGCAATTGTTTGAATCTCTCTTGTACGTGGTTTACCAGGTATATTTGCCAGGTAGTTTTGAAAATTCTTTTGGAGTCCAGTAGCTTCTATAATTATTGGGATGATGGAAATCTTCCTAAGATTCCAGTTTCCTTTATTTTTTGTACATAAAACCTTATAATTTCATTATTTTTTCTTTCTCAGCTCTGTTGGACCCAACATCATTGGGGACACAAAATCATTGGGGACCCAACATCATTGGGGACACAACATCATTGGGGACCCAACATCATTGGGGACACAACATCATTGGGGACCCAACATCATTGGGGACACAACATCATTGGGGACACAACATCATCAATTAAGGTTGCTTCTTTCTCCTTCTTGTCTCATATCACTATGTCAGGTTTAATAGCCCAATTTTCAAGTTATGTAAGAACTGCATGGCCATAGTGAGTGTTGCATGAATTATTTCCAACAGTTCTTTCTGGTATGCATCCTCACAGGACTTGCTGTTGCATTTATATGTGTTTATCGATATTAATATATAGCATGTCATATAGTTTGAATATAGCAATAAATATATATTCTTTAAAATATGGCGAGCTTACTGTGTTTTATAATCTGCTGTCATTATTGAATGTCGATTTACTTTTCTAATATATGACAATCAAATAAATAAATGATATTTACAAAAAACGATATATTTGATACTAGCAGAGACTGGCTCCCTTGGTAGAGCTACGGGTTCAGACTCTTGAGTCCTGGTGTCGAATACCGATAGATTCAGCTACACTGATGAGTCGATAACCACGATACACGTGTCTACGGATAAACAGATTTTAATATATGAATAATGCTTAATTTTAAAGAAAATTAAAAAATAGGTGTATGATGATAATCGGTCTAAGATCCTAAGAAAAAATACCTATAATAGACCTCCTTTACTGATCTTCTTTCAGTCTCTTTTTATGGCTCCCTCATTGGAAAATGATGGCTCACGTTTTTTTGAGAGGAAGATGCGATCGGAGGTCAGCATGACCTCAGCATGTCCTTTTCATAAAAGGAAAAAAAAATTGGCTTTTTCCTGACACAAATATCGACGGATTGGTAAAAGTAGTGACAATTAAACTCAAGCAAAGGATCAAAATATTACACAGCGCACGAGATAGCGATGTTTTTCTGGTCTTCTCTAATACACACATACGCGCATACATACATACACACACGCACAAACACACATATATTATTATTATTATTATTATTATTATTATTATTATTATTATTATTATTATTATTATCATTATTATTATTATTATTGCATAGAAAAATGCGAGCATGAAATGTAATAAGGTTAAGATTAAACATAGAAAAGTAAAAGGACTAGTTGTTAAAACAGGAAAAGAAAAAAGAGAAGATATTCTAGCAAAAATATAATAAATTTATAACTTAAAATATTACAGCTTTAAGAACTGAATATATAATGTTATGAATGGAATATTTAAAAAAGATTCTTAATGCTGCAATATTTTAAATTATAAATTCATTATACTTTTTACTAGAATATCCAGTTTTTTTTTCTTTTTTAGTTTTAACAACTAGTTCATTTACTTTTCTAAATTTAATCTTAACGGTCCTGGATATTACCTAAAACTATATCCGATGGTGAGGCCCCACCTTACGGGCTTTGGGGAGTATGGAGCAACCCTTTTATTGCCATTGCTCCCAGGTCCACTCTGACCCGGAGTGGTAGTACCTGTTGGGGTCCCAACCATTGGTTAAATAGAATCTGACTTAAAAAACAAATATACTCCATTAAAAATCGTTCCTCAAAGTAACTAGATTCGGCATTAAATAACCCGAAAAAGGTTGATATGCCGTAAAACAAAAACAGCTAATAACTTAATCTTAACTATATTACTTTTCATGCTCGCATTTTTCTATGTAATCCATAATTTTTCCAGGCATTGCTTTGTAATAATATTTTTATTTTGTGTTCAAAATCATCTTTTTTATTCATTTGAATGATAGGCATAATGAATACTGAATTATTTTTTATGAAAAAATTTATGTTCAAAAATATTATGAGAGAATATATTTTTTCAAATATTTATTGTTAAATATTTTTCCAAGCAATAAATTTTATGTTTTTTTGAAGTTCAGTCAATTTACCTATAAATCTTATATATAATGATTTTTAAGGTAAAATCAACTGTAGAAGCCGCAAATACCATTCCAAAATATAAATATGCATAAATAGTAAAAAAGGTGGAATTTTCAAACAAATATTTGGAACAAACTAGTGTTGGAAAATCTGTTTTCTTTATTAAACGAATGAAATATAAAAATTTAAGTCTACAAGTATTTTTTATTTGAATAATTATTAAAATAACCTTCATCAGTTTAAAATTTAAATAATCATTTCAGAAATAAACAGATAGCAGAAAGTAAATTATATTTGAACAAATCTTTAGAAACAGTTCAAAAATTGAAATCGATAATGAATTTCTTGAAATTTCTTTTAGTTTTGATGAAAAAACATTATGAATAGAAATAAGGAAGATCAAGAAGATACTCATTCGTTTGTTTTTCTTTTTTAAATGAAGAATTTAATTTCAGTCTAATTTTTGCCCCCCATAAACATACACAGAAGTAATGAACGGCTATATTGTGATTAAGTATATATGTATATATATATATATATATATATATATATATATATATATATATATATTTGACCACAATATGTATATATATATGTATATGTATATATATATATATATCTATATATATATATATATATACTTGATCACAATATAGCCGTTCATTACTTCTGTGTATAATTAATAATAATTTAATGAAAATCATGTTAAAAAAATATTTATGCCATCGTCTGATTTCAATAAACCCCTTCCCCTAATTATCTTCCAATGTTATCCATTTCACTCTTTCATTCTCTCGGTTTCACTATTTACCCCCCCTCTCTCTCTCTTTGATTTCTCCCTTTCTCTCTATGTGTCCCTCCCTTTCTCCTTATTTCCTTTAGTTAATGTTTTTTCCCCAGAAGTTGACATTATTACAAACAGTTGGCATTGAGGCGAAACAGTGAAATAAAAGACGTAATTAAATAAATAAACAAAGGAAGAAGGAAGAAAAAAGAGAGTAACAGAATTAACAGGCGACGTCGTAAACGAAAGATGGCATGCGAGCGACATTTCTGCTATGATTTATGAAGGTGTCAACGACGTACTAAGACTTTAATAAAAAGCTTTTCCTTTCCATTTTCTCCCGTTAGGAACAGACACCAAAATAAACGACACTCAAAATCCCTATCTGCCTTTATCATTATAATCAGAGAAAAAACTAAACAACCCTCTCTATTGTTGTTAATTGACACAATAAAACCCTAAAGTGTTGGCTTTTCTTTATGTTGATTTATAAATTATTTGTATATGCAAAAATAATATTTATTACAGTAAAAGAATGAGATAATACATTATAGAAATTGTAACTCATTTATATGAATATATTAAAATACCGTGTTTTTAAGAAAAGACATTGGAGATAAAACGCCAATGTAGAAAAGTTGCTATGGTAACCAACCGGAAGAAATCGTCTCTGTATAACATCAATGTTTGATAAGTAGCTATGGTAACCAACAGCCAATCAGAAGAAACCGTCTCTCACGTTCCTTACATATTCTGAGAACATTTGGACACCAGTAATTTTATTATAACTTTTGTTTTAATGGACGAAAATTGAAAATTGTTTTCAAAATAAAGCTGAGAAGGTGACTTATGATCAGTAAAAAGTGTTTATAATTTGGTGGCAAAATGACTGCGCGGTAAAGCTTTAAAGCAGTTCTACATGAGTAAAACTAACACTTAACCATATATATAAACACTGTAGTGTTTATATATATATATATATATATATATATATATATATATATATATATATATATATATATATATATATATATATGTGTGTGTGTGTGTGTGTGTGTGTGTGTGTGTGTGTGTGTGTGTGTGTAACGTTCGTGGGAGATAGCCTTAGCGGAGTGATCGATTATAAAGAAAATATCAAAATAAGAGCGTAATATTTCTGTTATATATTAGTGTTACAAAGATCAGTATGACATCAGTACCGCCGATTTCAAATTTAAAACAAATGGAGTCAAAGAAGACAGATATAAACACAAGCTGAAGAGAATTCGACATAGTTAACTAGATATTCGCCCCCTTTGTTTTTGATTTTACACCCACGCTACCGATGTTCTCGGGTCTGCTGTAACACAAATATAAATAATATATATACAAAGAGGGAAAGAAAGAGAGAATGAAAGAAAGAGGTGGCCTCATAGAACATCTCAATTTATCTATCTATCTATCTATCCATAATATAAATGGAACTTTGTGTGAGAGAGAGTTAATTCTCCATGTACTCCGAAACGGCTCGAATAATTTTTATGAAATTTTACACAAATGTACTTCCTGTATCTGGCAGTGTTCTTAGATAGGTTCCGTATCGGAATGTCTTCGATAAGTATCGATAATCGAAAAAATCCGATGAAAGAAGGAACAGACGATTTTGAGCAAAGTTAACACCTTATACAGCTTAACATCACAAGTGTATTTAAAAAAAATTATTACCACACAAGCAGAAAGGCAAACTATAAAATCAACAGTAGCTTCTTTGATATAACAGAGGCACGTTCGAGATGTATGTTTCTATTTAAACCACAATTAAATCGTAATACTTGACCTTTTCATTTTAAACTTTAATTTAAGCCATTATAACTGCACAAACAGGCCAGACATCTAAAATCAACAGTAGGTTATTTGATATGACATGGTCATGTTCAAAATGAATGTTTCTATTTCGAGCACAATTGAACCATGGTACTTGACTTTTTCATTTGAAACTTAAATTCAAGCCATTATATATCAAATCAATTTGATATAATCAAAAGTAGATTCTCTGCAGTGCAATGTAGACTATAATGGAGTAAGTCACTGCGGGAGGCATATGAAGCATCGCGATGGGTTCCCAAATAGATCAGGCAATCAATAGATTTGATTGAAAATTGGTCAATTTTACCGATTTCGATGCCAATAACAATATGGAAATATCAAAACATTCATTCAATCTCGGGCAACGTCGGATCTCCATGCTAGTGCCCTCTTTCGGTAAACAAGACATAATGTTCTTGAGATGCAACCATTCAGCTTCGGTTATTTCAACGGATAAAAACGATTTCAAAATTAAACAGAACATACCGACAGACTAATCGTTACACTTATGAAATATCATAGAAAGAGGCGTCAATTTCAAATCGAGACAGACCGAACGCTAGACAGCTTGTTTTAGGAGATTAGTGAATGCATGAAAATGTTACTTTTAACGTAAGACGCATCTAAAATCAAACATATCCGTTCAATTTGTTTTGTGAATAAAATGACATTTGAAAAGTGACAAACCGATAAACAAATTTTGCGTTCAATATATATCGACGTAAGTAAAAATCTAATTTATAAAGAACGGGTTACTAATGAGAAGAGTTGGAATTTGAGAAAGTGAATGGAAGAAATGGTATTGCAATCGCAATAGGAATGTATTACACAACTGAAATCCAAGACATGATCATAAAAACGAAAGATAATAAAAGAAACAAAGAAATTAAAATGTGAAATCGCAAAGTGAACACCGGTCGATGAAGTATATTGAGAAAACAAATTTAAAAACTTTTACATATCGAGGGTGAACTGGTGGCAAAATGGAAGCGCGGTAATCTGTTTCTCCTCTGCCACACAATCAAAACTTGTACAGAAATTAATGATGCGCTAGTCGTTACCCGGAAATTCTTTTATTTGTTTCGTTTAATGTCCGCACCTCAATTTTACTATTTTCTTTAATTTTTTCTTATTTTTAATTTTTTTTTTATCGTTGAACATATTCTCCCATAGAAATAAAGTTTACAACAAACCACATTCTTACGATAGTCTCTCGTTAACTTTATTTCGCCTTGTTTCACTCGTTAACGGAATTTTACGTTCATATTCTGGAACGCTTGGCAGACCAAATGGGTGCCGGATAAGGATGGTGCGTCACATATTTAAACTGGAAAAACTTTGTTAAAGTTGAATCTTGTGGGAAACACACCGTTGTATAATTGAGTTGTTATATCAATTCAGCTTCGATTAGAGTTTGTTTACAGCGAAACAGTTATAAGTCAAATGCAGTCACTTAATTTGAATTTATTTTTTGTGCTACTAGACAAACATCGGTTAAACTTTTGCGCTTCCTTTATGAAAGAAAAATGAAGCCGGATGATACATAGATTTACATTTTAAGATCATATTTTTAGTTAAGCCATGTCCAATTTCAAACCAATCTAATTTCTTAGATTTTGGTATACCTCGTTATCGCTCCTTGTGTTTCATCAACTTTTAACACTCTTGACTTGTGAGTCAAATAAACATATTCTGACGTTGACAGAATGAGTTTTGTTGTTACAGGTATTATTTTTGTATTGATTTCACCTACTAATATATGAGGTTTCATATTTATATTATTAGTATTTGGAAGATTTTTTGTCCCGCTATTTTTCCCGTTTACCTTTGGAAATTTCATAAGAATAATAGATATTTTTTATTTAATAATGCTATTTACTTTATTTTTTATCCTAAAGTATATGTTCTTCTGTGTTTATAGTTAGTTGTCATGTCACACATTTCGTGAATAAATGCTTAGGTTGTGCATGCACATTGCCGCCGAGTGAGGTAAAAACGGCGAAGGAAAACAAGTATATATGGACTTTAAGCAATGTTCTAAAAGTTTTTTTAATAAAAATTGAAATACAGAAAAAATATTTTTGGAAATACTTATCTGTTTCGAAAGAAAAGCAAATAATTTAATTTTAAGCAATCTCTGTAAAATTTTCCTTGTCTAAAAGGGAATTAGCATTAATGAACGTGTTGTATTCATTCATAATCTCAGTTTGATTTGATGAAAGTTGAAAATATACATTCTAACATTTGAGTAGTGGCAGCTTAAGTCATTTAAGTATCAAATAAGTCTATTTCCGTATTATATATAAATATTTTTTTTACTTTAAATTAATTTGTTAAAGAGGATTTAAAGTTTGTTGGTTTGTTATATGTTTTGTGCGAAAGTAACGTTCGATGATTTTCAAGTGTTATTTCACTCATTCACTAACAAGTTTTATTATTTGAGTTGATAATTTCTTAAATGTTATTTATTCACCTACACACAAAAAAATCGGAATTGACCTTAATAAAATGAAAAATATATTAATATGCATTATAGTATGCATCATTTCGAACTTGAATAATTTTTACAAAAGAAACACAATAAATACAACAAAAGTTGAATAAGTAAAAGATAGTAGCATTAATAGTTATGTTGTGGTGTTATCGCGCATTTGTTTACATTAATACAGAACTCGATTATACCTATCGGCTAAGACTGACACGTGACCAACACGTCACAACCATGCGTGCTAAAAATATGGACGATTTTTCAACAATAAAGAGAACCACATAACTTAATTTTTCGCAAACTAAACAAAAACAACTGACTTTTATTGTGAGCCGAGATTTATATAAATACAGACAATAAACACCCCAGACATTTTTGCCTGTAAGAAACTCGGCCTGAAATTAATTATAATCATTTGTTTGTTTAACGATCAATTTCTGAAACATGAATGCATTTTCATAGAACGAGCGACTCTTTCAGAGAAATCTCCAGTTTGACTTGAGAGAAAGGAGATAATCTAGACTTGACGTTGTCAAGTTGGTGATCCCAGTAGGGTAGCAGCATCAATATCCAAACAGCCTTTTTCAGGGCTATCTACCAAACTATTAATGCGATTCAAACCGTCCTTTAAAGAACAACTCATTAACTAGCACAGTTCAATAATACTCTTCTGTTGATACGCGCCTCGTGGGACTCCGTTACCAGCACCTCAATCCAATTTCGCAGCTTTCGGCAGTCTCCAGCTTACTTTTGCGACTCTCAGCAACTGCAGTGACGCCAGCTCACTCCTTCAGCTTTAGGCGACTCCAGCAGTCTCCAGATTACTCCTGAAGCTTCTAGCAACTCCAGTGACGTGAGCTAACTTCTGTGGGATCTTGCAGCTTTCTGCATTTCCAACGCTTCCACAAGTTCCAGTATCCATTGACGTCAAGCTAACAACTTCCCGTGCTTACTGACGTCCAACAGACGCTCGGCTACCTGCGCGAATGCTTACTGATGTTCAACTACTCGTTTCAGTATCCACTGACGACCAACTACGTGGTCCAGTTGCCTTGTGCCTCTTTTCTTAGTTGTACAGTCGATTAGTACTTTACTTTCATCTTTGCAACAGTTGCAGTTACGGTTTATAAACATCAATTGATATATACAATTTTTTTTTATTGTTAACATGGGAGCTGGCGATAGTCAAGTGGTTCCTAGTTCGAATTCAGTTCGTTCTACAAAAGTTACTGTCACTTAGGACCTTGGCAACCTGAAGTTACTCTCTCTCCCCCCCCCTCTCTCTCTCTCTCTCTCTCTCTCTCTATATATATATATATATATATATATATATATATATATATATATATATATATATCGTAGGTACCCGACATTTTTCTTTAAAAAATAGCGGGGAAACCAATGTCAACAACAGAATTTTTGGATTCTAACGATATGATAACTATTTACATTTTTTATTCAACTATGATGTTACATTTATTTCAAAATATTATGTTTTGGTTTTTAATATCAATTTTATTATTATAGTATCATCGTCACCGTCGGCGTCGTCATGATGATGATGATGATGATCATGATGATGATAATGATCATCATCATGATCTTCATGATGATGATGATCATCATGATCATCATGATCATCAGTGTTGTTTCGTTATTGTTAGGGTTAGGACAACAGCATATTTTTTTCATTGTTGTGACTCTCGAGCGCGTTGATATCTTATATGCTTTTATATAGGGTGATGTAGTTCTCGGTTGATTAACTATGTCTAACTGTGTCGGATATATATTTGAGAGTAAAAACAATGATAAGAATATGCTGTTGTCCTAGCCCTTGTTATTATATTATTAATTGCACCAAATTTTAATGAAACTTGACGTATTGGTTGTCTAGTTAATTTCATTTTCATTTCTTCTGTGGGGAATTAAAAACAGAAATAAAATTATGTTCAAACAAACAAATAAAACGATGAATAGTAGATTTTCAGGAAGACGCTATCATAATTGAGCTACTTGACTGCAACAAAGGAAAACACAACGTTATGGTGATTATGCGTACTTTTCCAGTGTACTTTTTCTCACTTTTTTATATATGGTTATGAGAGAGTGTGTGTATAATAAATATTGCATAATGTTCCGCTATATTATCTTTACCATTATATAAAAGTTACTTTGTGTATGAGTGTCAATTCCTCCCCCATTGGCTCCGAAACGACTGAGCTTATCTTTTGAAAATTTCACACAAAGGTAATTTATATGTCTGGCAGTGTTCTTAGATATGTTTTGTACAGAAATTCATCCGATAAGTATCGAAAATCGAAAAAATCCGATCCTAAAAATAGTTTTTTTCTTTCGATAAAAAAAGAATTTCTACATGGAAATTTTGTGGATTTCTCTTTTGCGTGGCACTATACATACATACATACATACATATATATATATATATATATATATATATATATATATATATATATATATATACGTCTACACATTAAAAAGTGAGGATATATTTGTTACTTTAGTTTACTACACGACTGTCACCAAACCATGGTAGTTTAGTATGCTCTGGTCTCGTTAACAACAAATACAAATACACACGTTCGTTTCTTTTTAGTTTGTGTGTGTGTTCAGCAGGCACAAGAAATAAATGGATGTCCATCTGTGTAATTGTGTCTGAGTACATGGGCATGTGTGTGCGGGTGCGTAAAAATATCAACCTGAGTATTTTTCTCGACCTCTAAACCATTGGGACTTAATGATCCGTTAAAGGAGGCATGATTTCCTAGTATGTGTTGATGTGGTGTGCGTGATGCTATGCCAATTTATCTTTGTTGCTTTGGCTTCATTCCACTGATAAAAGAAGGGAATAATGTAATTATTTAAATCTCCCCACCAAATTTAGCATGGGACCACGCGGGTCCTGTGAGTGATAGCTTCGCCTTTCCTTTTCCCAGATTATACGGAAACTTTCTTCGTTTCCCTTACAAACATAAATAGTAAAAAAATAAATAATATTTTGAAAGAAATTCAAGAAGGTAAACACAAGGGATCACAGATGACTAGAAATAGAAGTGGTTGCGCAGAGAAAACTTCAGAAGTGAAATTCGGCCGCGTTATTCAGAATAATATCAAAAGAATAAATGAGCTTTCAAAATAAAATAGATAAAACATTAGATTCTCTGTGTAACGTTGTACGCTTGCTAACATGTCCACATTCGGGAGAGTACTGATCAAGCGCTGGAAAACTCTTTGATTGAGATCAAAGTAGCGTCTGGGGGGGATCATACTAACATCCTCAGCACCCAGGACAAAAACATGCAGCCGTATTCACGAGCCTTGAAAAGGGATTATAGACTATTCTAAAAAAGCGTCCAACTAACCTTTCTTGTCAACCCATTGGCCCCATCCTTCCATTCACAGCAACAGAGAAATAGATGGTTCAGTTTTCAATTCTAGTTGTCGCCGGATATATATAGGAAGTTCTACCAAAGCAGACATCCAGGTGGCACTTGGTGTCCCCCCTCTTATACGACAAGAGAGAATAAGAAAGCTATATTTCCTACTCGGAGTCTGGAGTTGTGAAGTTGATTCATACCATGCAATTGCGAATCTCGCACGAAAAGAACGGCGGATTTTGAAATCATTACATAGTTTCATCGAAGTAGGTTATTTGACCATATAACACATTGCAACACTCCTTAACACAAACATTTTGTAAACTAGTTGATGGTGAAGTGGCAATACTCGAACTAAAGGTGATGGAAGGTAAACACCCTTCTTTCAAATATACACTTAAGGTATATCTAACTGCAGGAGACCTTTAATTCCTTTGATTCGAGTTGGGATTGTCTTGTGCTGACTAACATCTTGAGCGTCTTCTCAGAATATGGTAACATTCATAATCCTGGTGTTTGTATAGGTAAAAGAATTATCTGCTCCTGATAACAAGAAATATCCGTGCAATCTTCCCTGATAACAGGAAGTATAACCAGGGAGTGATCTCCCTTGATAACTATTTATATAGGAGACAGATGGAGGCGAACATTGATTGTTTGGGTGGATCTTAGTTACAAGCTGAAAGAATACATGTTCCCATTTTACATGGCGCTACGAGCAGAATCAACATTGTAAAGCGTGGACATTTTAAAATGAGTGTGGACGTTGAGCTTGAACGTACTCACTACCAAACATCAAAGAGCAAGGAATCGTGCATCTACAGGGTGGAATGATAAATTTGTCGCCCTAAAGAAAACAACACTACAGCTTTATTTTGAAACGTTTATTTAAAAATCAATTTAGATAACTTGATTATGTAGTAGAGCTGATATCTATTCAATATAGCCGCCTTCAGCCTCAATCACTGCTTTAATACGGATTCGGAACTGGGAGCTTACCTTTTCCACAAGCACTGGCGGGACTCGGCAGATACTCGGCTGATAGCGGCGATCAGGTTAGCTTTGGTATTATGGGAGGTCATGTTGGTGATGTTCTGAACGTATAACCAAATGAAGTAGCCAGCGGGTTCAGGTCGGAGGAGGAGATGAGCCAGTGAGATAATGCTACAAAGTCATAGCACTACTTCTGGGCTTCGTTGGACTTGTGGCCGGAGCCGAGTCCTGTTACCACACCCATGGCCTGCCAGTGGGCACCTGATTGCAGCAGAGTATCATCACACTCTTCGGCACATTCATGTACGGTTTGGTGTTGACTTTCAAGCCGTTTTCAAAGATGTGAAGTGGTATGATGTGGCCCTCACTTAAAACCACACCAAAGACCATAACCGTTGCTGAAAACTCCGTTGAGCTGTGCTCTTAACATTGAACCGTCCGGATTTGCATGTTGAGGGTGCTGGCAATGGTCCTGTTGTCATAACACAATAATGATTGCGATTCAACTTTAGAAAAGGTTTAAAAACTAAAAATGGGTTTAGTTGAAAGTACCACTTACGACATTACTGAAAGAAGATCAAGTATTTACAGTGAATGGGTACAAGTTCATCGGAGCACATTTTGTGAAAGTACATGTAAAACAATTACAGGCAACACTGCAGCATTTGGATAAGGATTGAAGCATTACAACCAGACATGACAACAACAGTTTGATAGGATAGCATTAATTGGATCACCTCTCCATTTTCAGTTTTAATGTTAATGAGAAAATTAAAAGATCTATGTTGCAATATAATAATAATAATAATAATAATAATAATAATAATAATAATAATAATGATAATAATAATAATAATAATAATGATAATAATAATATTAATAATGATAATAATAATAATAATAATAAAAATCAAAATCATAATAATAAAATAATAATAATAATAATAATAATAATAATGATAATAATAATAATAATAATAATAATAATAATAAAAATCAAAATCATAATAATAATAATAATAATAATAATAATAATAGTTGCATTGTTATTAGTAGTTGTATTGGTAATGATAAAGTAAAGATGGTGGTAATAATAGTAGTAATACAATAATGATAACAATAATTTAAAAAATCAAGTAATAAGACTAGCAATAGCAATAATAGTAATTATAACCCGATGTGCCCCACCTTGGGGAAGTGCGCCGGTATATGCGTTCGTGTTAGGCCTTCCGATCACAGAACGCCCCCCCCTCAATTTCAATAGTTATTCTGGTCACCCAGAACAATTCTCACAACACGTCAGTTTGGCCTGATCGTCTACACGGAGACAGAGTGTGACGAGATTTTTTATTAGTTCGTTTCAACAAGAAAAGCTGATTCAGGTGCGGCCCATGCTACGTTGTATTCGTTGTTGTTGATCTGCGGCCGCAGCCCTCTCCGGCGTCGAGGTTGGTACTCCTCTCACAATAATAACTCGGCTTGACGGCCCGATCTGGTAGCAACGCAGACTCTTTCACAGAAGCAATAGCTAAAACTTCAGCCGTTGGTTTTATTTTTTATAAAAATTATATTAACAGAAAATATATGACTACGAAATTCTAATAAAATACCACTGTACAAATATAAGTATATAGACAGTTGAAATTAAATCACTTCAGAATCCACAATGAACACGTCGCGTCATCTGCTGCCGTTAGCGCTTAGTACTAATATAATACCACTGTACAAGATAATTGTATAGGCAGTTGAAACGAAGTCACTTCAGAGTCCACAGTTCAACATGTGTCGTACTATCTGTGACCTAGGGCGCTTTCACCTGGAGAACGGTCATCCATAATTCCAGATTCAATTTTCGTATATCGTAAACGTCGCTACAATTACTTGAATCTGACATGTTTTTGTTTTATGTTATCACGAGCAGTTGGGTCAACAGATGTGAATGTAGGGGCAGAAGGAAAAACTTTGCTGCAGTAATCTTATCAGTAGCGAGGATTCGTTTCGCTGCACACAAAACTATTCTTTGTTTTGTTTATGCAAAATACGATATGTAACGAAAATGTTATTCCGCTTGCAAGCAAAAGAGATTTACAGTAGAATTCGGCGTAATTTAGACGCGGTCAGAGACTTTGGGGAAACTGCACTCAACTGCCCAAAACTGCTCTTGTATAAGCTTATATAATCTGGTGGATGGGTGGAGAATGGAGCTTCCCCGATCCCAACCGGCTAATCAGGGGTCGCCACAACACCCCCCCTCTTCTGATTGGCTCCATGCATAATCATATATCGAAGTAAATTTCCATCGAATTTGTTCTCAGGCCGAGCGTCCTTGGAGATTAAGCTTGGCGTCAGGTACTGCTCCCGATTTTAGTCGAATTTCATACAATTGTTTTCTTCGCAAAACAAGCGTATTATCAAATATTATTACCAATCCAAAATCCGCCAACTGAAGCTACCTTTCATTGGTTTGGTTGTATCATCAACTAAATAAATCGAGTCTGCAAGGCAACCGGTGATTGCCCGGGATTGTTCATGTAATAAAAGCTCTACTTTAACTTTATTATAATAGTTATTAATGTAAAATTCGACCACCAAAAATGGTTGGGTCACAAGATGTTCAGATTGATGAGGAAAGGACAAAGAATCTAGTATATGACCCGCCTACTATAAGACCAGCAATACCAAAACCAGACACAAAATGTGAATAATAATAATAATAATAATAATAATAATAATAATAATAATAATAATAATAATAATAATAATAAAAAGAATGTCAGAAATTGGAATCAGAGGAATAACTGCAAAAGTACAACGACTAACGATAATGAAAACGACTGAAATATTAAGGAAAACCCTTGAATGCGGAGAATAATACAAGACAATATAACGAATAAGCGTTATAGGGAATGAAGAACACCGAAACTGCATATTTACAAGTTCTACACCCCCCATCATGCACTCCCCCCATTGTTTCATCACCGATCCCCCCCCCAAAAAAAATAATACCAAAGGACCGAAAAGGGTCAATAAGGACTGAAAGACAGAGGAGCGAGCGCCAACCAGACCTCGGCTGGACAAGCGCAAAGAGAACTGGGACATTGGGGAGGCTAAGTGCCACTCAAATTCCAGTATAAACCAATGGCCACTACCAGCGAGAAATCAATGGTAAGCGGCTGTTGCGATGATGCAAATTCATTTGCAAATGCTATCGAAGGAGGTGGAGAGACTTGTTGTCACTCAGCTTCCAGAGAATACCACAGGTTTCCAATCAGATCGTTTGTTGACTTGTGTGAAAGCTCCATGTGAGCCAATAATAATAATAATAATAATAATAATAATAATAATAATAATAATAATAATAATAATAATAATCTGTTTTCATGCAAACAACTCACGTCCTTTCTTAAATGCTATTTTATAACTTGTTTAAAAAGATACTTGTGTTCTTGATGGAATGCGTATATAATTATTTTTCAATAATACATGCCGTGTAAATAGTTGAAAAAAAAAGGTGTGTTTTCTACTTTAAGCTGGTAATCCAATATTATCATTTTCATTATTTATATTTGTATTTTTTTAAATAAATAAAACAAAATATAGTGAAACGTCGACATTGTTGTTTATGGATGAACGGCACGAACAAAGACGCCATGATAACTGAAAACACAAAGATAATGATTTGAATTCATCTTAACAAATGGAAAAGATGTTTTTCATACTTTCGCATTTAATTTGTATCTGCGGATAGAGAAACATATGAAAAGAAGCGATAGCATCAAAGTCAGTTTAACCACAATTAGATGATGGATTTATTCTGCAACATTAATGCCAAGAAAATGTCCCCTCAGTGAGACGCTGGTATTCTATTCAGTAGATTTTTGGCTTATTTTAATAATATTTTAATAATATTTTAATAATATTTTAATAATATTTTAATAGTTAGTTTCATAACATAAAGAATTAATTCTGAAAATTGCATTTATTAATTTTATACTTACTATTAGATAAACAATAATACACGTTCCTATTAACTTTGTTAACGTGCTTTTAAGAAAGTATTGATAAAACAAAGGTATATTTTGGGTGTTTTGCTACAATTAAGTATTTTCATTGTTATGTAAACTTTCGAACTTGTTACCTCATCTTTCTCATCATATATATGTGTTAGGAAATAGGTCGAACATAAGAAAGAAATATGATAAATTATATTGTAGACACGTTTTACCGGAAATGAGTGTCAGCTGATCGGATCTGAGTGTGAGTCACGTGGTCAGGTTAACTGGAGTCAGTGAGAGTGGCTCAGATAAGTAAAAGGTGATTGTTTTCAGAAAACTCCAGAGTTGGGTGACGTAGACAATTTTAGTTTCCATGGATCTGTTATTTTGTTGTTGAACTTTTGTTTTGATAAAAGATTGTTTGGAAGTTATAAGTGAGTCTTTTTTTTTTTTTTGGAAACGACTATGTATTTTAATTGTAAATGTCTATGTATTTTTTTGTAAACGACTGTGATTTTTTTTTTATTTTTGATGATATTCTGTGAAATGTTAAAGGTGATGTAGCCGATCTCAGAATTTGATGATGTGGACAATTTTGGGTTTCCACGAATCTGTGTTTTGTTATTTGGAATTTTATTCTTGGTGAGATGAGACTTTGTGAATGCTTATAAGGATTTTTTTAATTATTATTTTTATGCAATTGATGTTTTCTCGAATTAGTTTGTGCATGTTTTTCTTGTTCTTTGACATGTTTTTTTTTTCGCAGAATGGAGAAAGAGTGATCTTTGCCTTGTGGGTTTATTTAAATAATGATTAATTTTAAAAAAGAACATGTTGTTAGAATTAATAATAATAATAATAATAATAATAATAATAATAATAATAATAATAATAATAATAATAAAATTGGGCAAAAGAAAGAAATAAGTGTACCGAAGTAAGAAATAGAAAAAAAGACACATTAATGGGTTATGAGTAAGGCGTCCACTAGTTCTTAAGTTTTGGAAGAGTCAAGGGTTCAGTCGGTATTTATTCAAGTTTTCGAGAGGGTCGTCGAATTTTTTTTTGTTTCGTCTTTTTTCATAGGATTTTTCTCCGGATTCGTAATTCGGCGGGAGACATAGGAAAATGCTCTCGTAATGTTATAAGAAAAATCTTTTATCTCGTAGGAATCATGTGCTTATGGAAACGCGTTATAGCTGTGACGAGAGATTATCGTGATCTCTGCATCATCCTAAGATGCGAGATAGAGGTCATGAGGTCAAAGGGAGTTGTTGACTTTAGAGAGCGAAAGGATTCGCGCCATGTGATATTATTTGTGGATGTTATTGTATTTATTAGATGTTATAATTTATTGGATAATAAGGTGACAGTTTTCTTTGCCAGTGGAGTGAGCTAAGGTATTTCCTTCTTAGTAAATATGGGTAGTAGAAAATGTATGTCTTCGCCATACATTTTGATCAAAAGGAGGGGAAGGAATGTTAGGAAATAGGTCGAACATAAGAAAGAAATATGGTAAATTATATTGTAGACACATTTTACCGGAAGTGAGGGTCAGCTGATCGGATCTGCGCGTGAGTCACGTGATCAGGTTAGCTGGAGTCAGTGAGTTTGTGTTTGGACGTAGAGAAGAACAGACGGCTTAACAGGTCGCCCCATTCCTCTTAACTGGGGGGACGTTGACGTGTGTAAAAATAAGACCCATGCAAGCAAAGAGATTCACTTTCCATTCTTATGAGATCGACATCTGGAAGGTGAATAAAAACTATATAAAACCATTCATCGTATTGAAGTGAATGAATATTCGTCCAAAACAGGTTTTCAATCTCACCTCCATGAACAAGATGAATTCCATGTGGACAAGATCAACGACGCATGAAGACGGTATGTCCAAAATACATGTACCACACACACACACACACACACACATACACACACACACACACAACTGGATATAAATAATTAGATAAGAATATATCAGAAACATTTAGACGATCACACACACGGTACCCTTTTTATGATAACAATACAACGTATATACTAGATTGAAGCAAATAAAGTTAGCACATTAATTATATCAGTTCTAAAAATTTACAACACAAATATATGGCGTACAATCGTTTCTAGAATTTATTTTGTATTATCTTTATATGATACCAAAACGTCCCTTCTTCAATGCCAGCACATAATATCACGAATAGAAGGGGTGCATCACGCATATATATATATATATATATATATATATATATATATATATATATATATATTGTTATATTGGTAGAGAGGCTGGTTGATATCGGTTGATAAATTAAGAAATAATCATAACGAAATAAGATATAGTTTTTTTATCTCTTAGTTCTACGGCGAACGGTGAAATAATCATAACGGAATAAGATATAGTTTTTTTATCTCTTAGTTCTACGGCGAACGTGAATTTAAATTCAATAAAAAAAAATAATAAATAAATAATAATAACAAATAAATAAAGGCACTAGTGTTCGAGGCGTACACCCCCTTCCTCCCTCTGAAAATGCAATGCGCGAGAATACCCACTGTCAGCGCAGCTGATGAAAAGAGAAAGGGAGAGAAAGAAAAAGTGAAATCGACGCGGACGAATAAAGAAAGCAGTTGTTGAACTGAGCGTTTTGTCAACGGTGAAAAACGATAGCGTTCGTATAAAAAAAATTGAGAGGCAAGAAAAAATAGCAAAGAAAAAAGAGACTGGGGAGAGCAGTGAACGGTGTCAAATGGACCGGTTGTTTTGTTTACGTTTGAATGAATAATGAATAAAAAAAAAACTCGCTATGAGCCGGTGGTGCTCAGGAATGCCCAAAGCGCAGCGTAAACAGATTTCGCTGAAATAAACAGGAGTTGAATTCTTTCGGCCGAAAATGTATATCATGGAAAGTTCACGGCGAAGACATTAAAGATGAATAAGAAGAGGGTCGCAACGAACAAAAATATCGTTATGTCGACGGGCGTCCCCATCCAAGAAGAAACCAAACAGGAAAAATCTCGCGAATGATGAACTTTGCGGAGACATTATGAAACACGAAAGTCCAATTGGATAAAGTTAAGTGACTATTTTGATTTCCGCATCCCAATATCCCCGCTCCTTGTCCTTGGCCGAACTGTCATACCATAATGGATATGGTATATACATTTTCTCTTATATTATTTTTTTTGTTTGTCACCTTGTTTTCTTTTCTTTCTTTTATGATGTTTTTTTTTTATCATCCGACCTTACCCCAACCTATTGCGGTGTGATATTAAATTTAAGGATGTTGAATAAAATTCGTGTTTTAAGATTCTAGCGTTGTGTCATTCTTGCTTTGAGTTTGAATCGTTCGGGACAAAATGTGCTAATGAGAACCTCAGACAACGTGTCAAATAGGTCACAAATCGTGGCCGACACTTTACTTGCCATTATTTTATTTTTATTTTTATATTGTGTTACGGACAACGTAGGGTGAAGCGCTGACTTAGAGTCATAAGATTCTTACCAGGGGACATCCACCCCGACTCAGCTTCATACCAGTCCGTAACATAAATTGGGGGCTCGCCGTTGGATTTTTCATTGTCTCATAAAAAAAAATCCCTGAACGATTCACAAGGCAATCTGGCGAGCATAAAAAGTTTTCCAAAAGACCCATCCTCGGATAGCCTTGGTAAAAGAAAAACGAGTTAATAAAAGTAGGGAAAAGGTTAGACTTAGAAGTAAAGGGAGTGATGAGAAAAACTACACTAGTTAGAATTATCACGGAACATATGGTAGATAATGGGGTGTTTGAGCAGGAAACGCTGGAGGAATTGCCAGCAGAAATGACAGCTATGACTCCAGCCGAAGTAGAATTAGAATATTAGCTAGGATGGAGATAGAGAAAGCCAGGATTGAACAAGAAACGCGGATGAATGAGCTAACCATAAGGCACCAAACAAACGAGAATAGACTGAATATCTTCAACGTGACGAAACACGTAAAGCTGGTCCCTAAATTTGTCGAAACTGAAGTCGACGAGTACTTCGCCCACTTTGAAAGGACAACTCTTAATATGGGCTGGCCGAAGGAATACTTGACCATGCTACTACAAACAACGCTGTATGGGAAAGCACAAAAGTCGTACGCGACGCTCCCAGCAGAGGACTGTGCAGATTATGAAACCGTCAAGGCGGCGATTTTAAAGGCGTATCAACTAGTCCCAAGAGCATACCAACAAAAATTCAGGGGGTTAAGGGTAAGCGAAGGCCAGGCCTATATAGAGTTTGCAAATCGAAAAGAAGCACTCATCAACCGTTGGTGTAGCTCTAAAGGTGTGGAGGGAGATTTTGAAAAATTGAAACAGCTCTTATTAATAGAAGAATTTCTAAACTGCGTCCCCGAAGACATGAGGCTAAACCTGGCCGAAAAAGAGGTAGCGCCAGTACTAGACATGGCTAAATTAGCGGACGAGTATGTCATCACCCACAAGGGTAGACCAGGATCGCATAAGCCTACACATCCACGTAGTAGAGAGGCCTATCCACTCCATGAAAAACGAAGCGGCCCGCAAGCGGTTAGGGGGAGTCCGGCATTCTCAGCCAAACAACCGTCATTCAAACAGGAAGCCAGACCTATCACATGCTTCAACTGTAAGAAGCTGGGTCACATAGATACAAACTGTTGGACGAAGCGAGGCCCGGAACAAATTCGAAATCCCCCAGCTAAACCACAGTTGATGGTACACGCAAATGTAGAAGCGTATAAACCCTTCACGTCGAGAGGATACATTTCCCGAAACAAAAAGAGCCAGAGAAGGCCCATCAATATCCTAAGAGACACGGGTGCATCCCAATCCTTAGTGCTAAGGAACCACGTGCCCATGGGAATAAAAACAACCTCCAATAGGACAGTCACTATTAGAGGCATAGAAGATAAGCCTATGAAAATTCCTCTAGTTAAAATTTACCTAGAATCAGATTGGATATCAGGCGAGATCATCGTGGGAGTCATTAGTAGCTTACCTATGATCGGTGTGGGGATGATAGTAAGTAACGACATTGCCAAAAGCCGAATTAAACGCTCGAGCCAAATGAAGCCTGAATCCATGGGGGAGCTCAAGGCATCAGAAGATAAGGCATCGGCAATTGTAACGACGAGGAGGGGGGAAGAAGAAAGAGAGGGAGAAGTCTACTACTAGGTCACCAGAAAGCAAAAGAAGAGATAGGGCTGTGATCCAATCTATTAATACCGCGACAGGAACTAATTAGGGAACAACGAAACGATGTCGATTTGAAACCCCTGTTTGGGTGGATTGGAAATGAAGAATCCGATGGCAGGGCAGGACAATACTTCCTCAATACTGGAGTATTAATAAGAAGTTGGAATCCTCCCAGTGTGACGGAGGGGGTAGACCGGAGCGTGCGTGAGCAAGTGATGGTGCCGAAAGCGTACAGGGAGGGAGTTCTAAAAGTTTCACACGAGATACCATTGGCGGGTCACCCGGGTGTCACTAAGACGCACGAAAAGCTCACGAGACACTTCTATTGGCCAGGAATCATGGAGAACGTGAAAATGTTCTGTCGAACATACAATATATGCCAAGTGACAGGAAAACCCAACCAGAAGATTCCTCTGCCATACTCCAACCAATACCAGCAGTGGAGGAACCTTTCGGTCGAGTTATTATCGACTGTGTGGGACCGTTGCCTAAAACTAAAGCCGGCCATAAATATATAATGACTATAATGTGTGCGTCCACCAGATTCACTGAAGCGATCCCATTGCGGAATATATCGGCGAAAAAGATAGTAGACACCCTGATAACTTTCTTTACAAAGGTGGGATTACCAAAAACAATCCAGACCGACCAAGGGTCTAATTTCATGTCAAAGATCTTCAGGCAGACGGCGGCACAATTGGAAGTCACGCACGTCAGATCCAGCGCATACCACCCGCAGTCTCAGGGAGCGATGGAACGCTTTCACGCCACACTCAAAACTATGCTAAAAGAATATTGTGTGGAACATGATGACGAGTGGGACAGAGGTATTCCCTTCGTGTTGTTTGCGGCGCGTGAAGCAGTACAAGAATCACTAGGGTTCAGCCCATTCGAGCTAGTTTTTGGCCACTCAGTACGGGGGGCCACTAAAACTAATAAAAGAACGATGGGTAAACGATGGGCGCATGCCGAACAATATGTCGGAATATGTGGCTAAAATGCGAAAAACCCTGTCAGAAGCGCGAGAGTTAGCCAGAGATCACCTAGAGAATAGTCAGAAAACCATGAAAGCCACATATGACAAGAAAACGATAGAAAGAGACTTCAAAAAAGGGTAGGAAGTCCTACTACTGTTACCCCTAAACGGTCAGCCATTTAAGGCCAGATACCAGGGACCCTATACAGTAGCCAAAAAGATCAGCTTCCTTAACTACCTAATAGATACCCCAGAACGTAGAAAGAAGACGCAAGTCTGTCATGTTAATATGATGCGGAAGTATTTTAGAAGGACGGAAAAGAAAGAGGTGCTGATAGCACCACGTATCCAGGGAGAACTGGAACTGACCAGCGATGAGGGGGAAGCCGGTGTGACCAAGGATCCACCTAGGAAGTCAAACAACTCAGCGGTCTTGGGAAATTTAGATGCCAAATTTGCCCACCTACCTTCGAAGGAAGGGCAGAGTTTAAAAACAATACTCTCAGAGTACAGAGACTTATTCTCAGATGCGCCCAGGTGCACGAATGCAGCAGTGCACGATGTAGAACTGAAAGAGGATAAACCGATTAGACAACACCTATATCGCCTAATGTTATATATTGGGATTCATTAAAAGAGAGAGACACTTATCTTAGAGTCTTATTAGAGTGTTTGTCTTGAGAGAGAGTTTTATTACAGAGAGAGGAATGTTGAAAGGACTCAGTGAGAGATAGATGTTTGTTGTAGACTTAGAGAGATATAGAGATTATTCATTTATAGCGATTCCTATATATAAAATGTTCATTCCTTAATTGTGTTGATTGGAAGAAGAAAGCTCTTAGAATGATGAGATAGTGTTCACTGTTCAGACATTGTGTAGACATGAGATGTCGAGACGTGTATGTAAAGACATTTTATAACACAAATATATAATACAATTTCACTTTACCTTTTCGTAAGAATCATAAGACAAAACGAGCTTTAAAAACACATGATGGTTTATTTCGTCACGACCGGCCGTTTCCATCACCAAGAATTCAAAGTCTCACATTTTAGTTTCAACGTGACGTCTCGCTCCCTAGACGACTGACTCCCTCTGAGTTTCTTCACTGACTGTCTTCTAACTAAAGTTTCTCTCTATCCCTAGAACTTCCTATTTTCCGTGACGTCATACACATGTTAAAACATGTGCCTTCTTTCACGTGTTCTGGACATACGTGTCCAAAACTTTTCCTATTTCTCAGTAACCTATTTTTCCAATATATTAAAAACATTATCTTATAAGCTGCATTCTTTCAATTTAAAATTTCATAACAAACTTGACAGCTCACATTCTTTTCTTAAAATATTTTACCTGTATTCTAAACAAGTTTGTTTTACATTTTTAAATTCTCACACGTAATCTATTTCTAATTATCTAGTTATGAACGGATATAGTTTTTAACCAAATCGAGAGATATGGTGGTAAAATGATTTGTTTTAATTATTTATTTTCTATAAATGTAAAAGTTACAAATATTGATAAAAAAATAAATAATTAGGCTAAGGATGATTTTATTTTTCGACGAAACATTTTAAATCGTTAGCCCTCTATTAAAGTCTCGGCTATAAATGTCGATTCATTGTAAGGTGTGAGCACGTTTACCAAAAGGTTAAAATTTATTTCCTACGGACGATTTTAAAATCATTTTTCAACTATTCACTTGACTGTCTGAATTTTATTATCGTTTCCATAATACTTAGAAAAAGAAACAAGGTAAAGTAATGCTTTTTATACCATATATTCCTACGCGTTTTTTTTTTTTTTAACTTTTTTTTCTTCGATTTTCTTTTGAGAAAGATCTTATGTTTTCCTGTCTGGGTAATTGATTTAGTTGATAATATATATTTGTGTGGGGGAGTTTCGACGTAATTATGTTTTTTTTCGGGGGGGAGGGGGTGTCGCTTTATGTCTCAGCGTCACTCAAAGAAAAATGATTTCAGAAGTACAAAAATGCGGGTGTTTTTATCTGTTTAGTACTTCTGCAGTTTACGAACCGTGCTATTTTTTAGATATGATTTACAAGTGTAATTCAATTTTTGCCGTATCTTTTTTTTATTAAATTTTTATGTGAAAGTCCTTCCTTTATTAAAAATGGGGTACTTTTTATATACACAACCAAGAATAGTTTATCCACAAAAATCCTAATTTACATTTTTGGGAGCAACACAAACTGAAAACGGACCTGTACAGTTTTTTTTTCTACGTAATATAGAACTTTCGTTTACATTTTTACCAGTGGTACAAGAAATGTCGTTTACCCAGAAGTTGTGGTTTCGAACCTGTAATTACATAAATATTAAAAGAATGCCAATTAGTATTGTGTAATACAAATATATCCGTAGCAAAGCTCGGGTAAATCGGCTAGTATATATATATATATATATATATATATATATATATATATATATATATATATATGCGTGTGGAATTGTTGTGGCAAGAGTTGCGCAGTCACCATTCACTATTCTCTACACTGAGTCAGCGTTGTTAAATACCAGTGGTAAGTGGACGTTCAGGAAAACTGGAAACAATGCTGAGATAAGCGGAGAACACATACAGCGCCTAGAATTCTCAAATGGTCAACCACCTGATACTTGTCACACTCAACGTTGCTTAACTTTGGTGATTTTACCAGAACCGGTGTGTCAACGTAATTATGTCTGTCTGTCTTTCTGTCTGTCTATCTGTCTGTCTCTCTCTCCCCTCTCACTCTAGATATATATATATGTTATGCCATTCTATTTATAATAATAATAATAATAATAATAATAATAATAATAATAATAATAATATAGTATTTGAAATATGAAAAAAAGTAGAATAAACCAAAAAATTAACAAACAAACAAAAGCCATTATTATAAAGCACAGCTTAAAATAATAAAATAGTAAAATATTTTTAGTGAATGTAAAGAAAATCTCTAATACTTAAAATATTATGGATTATAGTATAAATTGAATTAATAACGTTAAAAAATACTAATCACCAAAAAATACTAATCATCAAAATAATACTAATCATCAAAAAAATACTAATCACCAAAATAATACTAATCATCAAAAAAATACTAATCACCAAAATAATACTAATCACCAAAATAATACTAATCATCCAAATAATACTAATCATCAAAATAATACTAATCACCAAAATAATACTAATCATCAAAATAATACTAATCATCAAAATAATACTAATCACCAATATAATACTAATCATCAAAATAATACTAATCACCAAAATAATACTAATCATCAAAATAATACTAATAATCAAAATAATACTAATCATCAAAATAATACTAATCATCAAAATAATACTAATCATAAAAAAAAATACTAATCATAAAAATAATACTAATCATCAAAAAAATACTAATTACCAAAATAATACTAATCATCAAAATAATACTAATAACCAAAATAATAATAATCATCAAAATAATACTAATCATCAAAATAATACTAATCATAAAAATAATACTAATCATCAAAATAATACTAATCATCAAAATAATACTAATCATCAAAATAATACTAATCACCAAAATAATACTAAACATCAAAATAATACTAATCATAAAAAAATACGAATCATCAAAATAATACTAATCATCAAAAAAACATATCACCAAAATAATACTAATCATCAAAATAATAATTATTATCAAAATAATACTAATCACCAAAATAATACTAATCATCAAAATAATACTAATCATCAAAATAATACTAATCTCCAAAATAATACTAATCATTAAAATAATACTAATCACCAAAATAATACTAATCACCAAAATAATACTAATCACCAAAATAATACTAATCATCAAAATAATATTAATCATTAAAATAATACTAATCACCAAAATAATACTAATCATCAAAATAATACTAATCATCAAAATAATACTAATCATCAAAATAATACTAAATCATCAAAATAATACTAATAATCAAAATAATACTAATCACCAAAATAATACTAATCATCAAAAAATACTAATCATCAAAATAATACTAATCATCAAAAAAATACTAATCACCAAAATAATACTAATCATCAAAATAATACTAATCACCAAAATAATACTAATCACCAAAATAATACTAATCATCAAAATAATACTAATCACCAAAATAATACTAATCACCAAAATAATACTAATCATCAAAATAATACTAATCATCAAAAAAATACTAATCACCAAAATAATACTAATCATCAAAATAATACTAATCATCAAAATAATACTAATCATCAAAATAATACTAATAATCAAAATAATACTAATCATCAAAATAATACTAATCACCAAAATAATACTAATCACCAAAATAATACTAATCATCAAAATAATACTAATCACCAAAAAAATACTAATCACCAAAATAATACTTATCATCAAAATAATACTAATCACCAAAAAAATACTAATCACCAAAATAATACTTATCATCAAAATAATACTAATCACCAAAATAATACTAATCACCAAAATAATACTAATCATCAAAATAATACTAATCACCAAAATAATACTAATCATAAAAATAATACTAATCATCAAAATAATACTAATCACCAAAAAAATACTAATCATCAAAATAATACTAATCATCAAAATAATACTAATCATCAAAATAATACTAATCACCAAAATAATACTAATCATCAAAATAATACTAATCACCAAAATAATACTAATCATCAAAATAATACTAATCATCAAAATAATACTAATCACCAAAATAATACTAATCATCAAAATAATACTAATCATCAAAATAATACTAATCACCAAAATAATACTAATCATCAAAATAATACTAATCATCAAAATAATACTAATCACCAAAATAATACTAATCATCAAAATAATACTAATCACCAAAATAATACTAATTATCAAAATAATACTAATCACCAAAATAATACTAATCATCAAAATAATACTAATCATAAAAATAATACTAATCACCAAAATAATACTAATCATCAAAATAATACTAATCACCAAAAAATACTAATCATCAAAATAATACTAATCATCAAAATAATACTAATCACCAAAAAATACTAATCATCAAAATAATACTAATCATCAAAATAATACTAATCACCAGAACAATACTAATCACAAAAATAATACTAATCACCAAAATAATACTAATCATCAAAAAATACGAATCATCAAAATAATACTAATCACCAAAATAATACTTATCATCAAAATAATACTAATCATCAAAATAATACTAATCACCAAAATAATACTAATCATCAAAAAATACTAATCATCAAAAAAATACTAATCACCAAAATAATACTAATCATCAAAATAATACTAATCACCAAAATAATACTAATCATCAAAATAATACTAATCATCAAAAAAATACTAATCACCAAAATAATACTAATCATCAAAATAATACTAATCATCAAAATAATACTAATCATAAAAATAATACTAATCACCAAAATAATACTAATCATTAAAATAATACTAATCACGAAAAAAATACTAATCACCTAAATAATAATAATTACCAAAATAATACTAATCATCAAAATAATACTAATCATCAAAATAATACTAATCATTAAAATAATACTAATCATACAAAATAATACTAATCATCAAAATAATACTAATCATCAAAATAATACTAATCATCAAAAAAATACTAATCACCAAAATAATACTAATCATCAAAATAATACTAATCATAAAAATAATACTAATCATCAAAATAATACTAATCATCAAAATAATAATAATCATCAAAATAATACTATCACCAAAATAATACTAATCACCAAAATAATACTAATCACCAAAATTATACTAATTATCAAAATAATACTAATCATCAAAATAATACTAATCACCAAAATTATACTAATCTTCAAAATAATACTAATCATCAAAATAATACTATCACCAAAATAATACTAATCACCAAAATAATACTAATCATCAAAATAATACTAATCATCATAATAATACTAATCACCAAAATAATACTAATCATCAAAATAATACTAATCATCAAAATAATACTAATCACCAAAATAATACTAATCACCAAAATAATACTAATCATCAAAATAATACTAATCATCAAAATAATACTAATCACCAAAATAATACTAATCATCAAAATAATACTAATCACCAAAATAATACTAATCACCAAAATAATACTAATCACCAAAATAATACTAATCATCAAAATAATACTAATCATCAAAATAATACTAATCATCAAAAAATACTAATCATCAAAATAATACTAATCATCAAAATAATACTATCACCAAAATAATACTAATCACCAAAATAATACTAATCACCAAAATAATACTAATCATCAAAATAATACTAATCACCAAAATAATACTAATCACCCAAATAATACTAATCATCAAAATAATACTAATCACCAAAATAATACTAATCACCAAAATAATACTTATCATTAAAATAATACTAATCACCAAAATAATACTAATCACCAAAATAATACTAATCATCAAAATAATACTAATCACCAAAATAATACTAATCATAAAAATAATACTAATCATCAAAATAATACTAATCACCAAAATAATACTAATCATCAAAATAATACTAATCATCAAAATAATACTAATCATCAAAATAATACTAATCACCAAAATAATACTAATCATCAAAATAATACTAATCACCAAAATAATACTAATCATCAAAATAATACTAATCATCAAAATAATACTAATCATCAAAATAATACTAATCACCAAAATAATACTAATCATCAAAATAATACTAATCATCAAAATAATACTAATCACCAAAATAATACTAATCATCAAAATAATACTAATCATCAAAATAATACTAATCACCAAAATAATACTAATCATCAAAATAATACTAATCACCAAAATAATACTAATTATCAAAATAATACTAATCACCAAAATAATACTAATCATCAAAATAATACTAATCATAAAAATAATACTAATCACCAAAATAATACTAATCATCAAAATAATACTAATCACCAAAAAATACTCATCATCAAAATAATACTAATCATCAAAATAATACTAATCACCAAAAAATACTAATCATCAAAATAATACTAATCACCAAAATAATACTCATCACAAGAACAATACTAATCACAAAAATAATACTAATCACCAAAATAATACTAATCATCAAAAAATACTAATCATCAAAATAATACTAATCACCAAAATAATACTTATCATCAAAATAATACTAATCATCAAAATAATACTAATCACCAAAATAATACTAATCATCAAAAAATACTAATCATCAAAAAAATACTAATCACCAAAATAATACTAATCATCAAAATAATACTAATCACCAAAATAATACTAATCATCAAAATAATACTAATCATCAAAATAATACTAATCATCAAAATAATACTAATCACCAAAATAATACTAATCATCAAAATAATACTAATCACCAAAATAATACTAATCATCAAAATAATACTAATCATCAAAATAATACTAATCACCAAAATAATACTAATCATCAAAATAATACTAATCATCAAAATAATACTAATCACCAAAATAATACTAATCATAAAAATAATACTAATCATCAAAATAATACTAATCACCAAAATAATACTAATCATCAAAATAATACTAATCACCAAAATAATACTAATCATCAAAATAATACTAATCATCAAAATAATACTAATCATCAAAATAATACTAATCACCAAAATAATACTAATCACCAAAAAAATACTAATCATCAAAATAATACTAATCATCAAAAAAATACTAATCACCAAAATAATATTAATCACCAAAATAATACTAATCATCAAAATAATACTAATCATCAAAATAATACTAATCACCAAAATAATACTAATCATCAAAATAATACTAATCATCAAAATAATACTAATCACCAAAATAATACTAATCATCAAAATAATACTAATCATCAAAATAATACTAATCACCAAAATAATACTAATCATCAAAATAATACTAATCATCAAAATAATACTAATCATCAAAATAATACTAATCACCAAAATTATACTAATCACCAAAATAATACTAATCATCAAAATAATACTAATCATCAAAATAATACTAATCACCAAAATAATACTTATCATCAAAATAATACTAATCATCAAAATAATACTAATCACCAAAATAATACTAATCACCAAAATAATACAAATCATCAAAATAATACTAATCATCAAAATAATACTAATCACCAAAATAATACTAATCATCAAAATAATACTAATCATCAAAATAATACTAATCACCAAAATAATACTAATCATCAAAATAATACTAATCATCAAAATAATACTAATCATCAAAATAATACTAATCATCAAAATAATACTAATCACCAAAATAATACTAATCATCAAAATAATACTAATCATCAAAATAATACTAATCACCAAAATAATACTAATCATCAAAATAATACTAATCACCAAAATAATACTAATCATCAAAATAAAACTAATCATCAAAATAATACTAATCACCAAAATAATACTAATCATCAAAATAATACTAATCACCAAAATAATACTAATCATCAAAATAATACTAATCATAAAAATAATACTAATCACAAAAATAATACTAATCATCAAAATAATACTAATCACCAAAATAATACTAATCATCAAAATAATACTAATCATCAAAATAATACTAATCACCAAAATAATACTAATCATCAAAATAATACTAATCATCAAAATAATACTAATCATCAAATAATACTAATCATCAAAATAATACTAATCATCTAAATAATACTAATCACCAAAATAATACTAATCACCAAAATAATACTAATCATCAAAATAATACTAATCATCAAAATAATACTAATCATCAAAATAATACTAATCATCAAAATAATACTAATCACCAAAATAATACTAATCATCAAAATAATACTAATCATCAAATAATACTAATCATCAAAATAATACTAATCACCAAAATAATACTAATCACCAAAATAATACTAATCATCAAAATAATACTAATCATCAAAATAATACTAATCATCAAAATAATACTAATCACCAAAATAATACTAATCAACAAAATAATACTAATCACCAAAATAATACTAATCATCAAAATAATACTAATCATCAAAATAATACTAATCATCAAAATAATACTAATCACCAAAATAATACTAATCATCAAAATAATACTAATCATCAAAATAATACTAATCATCAAATAATACTAATCATCAAAATAATACTAATCACCAAAATAATACTAATCACCAAAATAATACTAATCATCAAAATAATACTAATCATCAAAATAATACTAATCATCAAAATAATACTAATCATCAAAATAATACTAATCATCAAAATAATACTAATCATCAAAATAATACTAATCACCAAAATAATACTAATCATCAAAATAATACTAATCATCAAAATAATACTAATCATCAAAATAATACTAATCACCAAAATAATACTAATCACCAAAATAATACTAATCAACAAAATAATACTAATCATCAAAATAATACTAATCACCAAAATAATACTAATCATCAAAATAATACTAATCATCAAAATAATACTAATCACCAAAATAATACTAATCACCAAAATAATACAAATCATCAAAATAATACTAATCATCAAAATAATACTAATCACCAAAATAATACTAATCATCAAAATAATACTAATCATCAAAATAATACTAATCACCAAAATAATACTAATCATCAAAATAATACTAATCATCAAAATAATACTAATCATCAAAATAATACTAATCATCAAAATAATACCAATCACCAAAATAATACTAATCATCAAAATAATACTAATCATCAAAATAATACTAATCACCAAAATAATACTAATCATCAAAATAATACTAATCACCAAAATAATACTAATCATCAAAATAAAACTAATCATCAAAATAATACTAATCACCAAAATAATACTAATTATCAAAATAATACTAATCACCAAAATAATACTAATCATCAAAATAATACTAATCATAAAAATAATACTAATCACAAAAATAATACTAATCATCAAAATAATACTAATCACCAAAATAATACTAATCATCAAAATAATACTAATCATCAAAATAATACTAATCACCAAAAAATACTAATCATCAAAATAATACTAATCATCAAAATAATACTAATCATCAAATAATACTAATCATCAAAATAATACTAATCATCAAAATAATACTAATCACCAAAATAATACTAATCACCAAAATAATACTAATCATCAAAATAATACTAATCATCAAAATAATACTAATCATCAAAATAATACTAATCATCAAAATAATACTAATCACCAAAATAATACTAATCATCAAAATAATACTAATCATCAAATAATACTAATCATCAAAATAATACTAATCACCAAAATAATACTAATCACCAAAATAATACTAATCATCAAAATAATACTAATCATCAAATAATACTAATCATCAAAATAATACTAATCACCAAAATAATACTAATCAACAAAATAATACTAATCACCAAAATAATACTAATCATCAAAATAATACTAATCATCAAAATAATACTAATCATCAAAATAATACTAATCACCAAAAAATACTAATCATCAAAATACATACTAATCATCAAAATAATCAACTAATCATCAAAATAATCAACTAATCATCAAAATAATACTAATCACAACAAAATAATACTACATCACCAAAATAATACTAATCATCAAAATAATACTAATCATCCAAAATAATACTAATCATCAAAATAATAACTAATCATCAAAATAATACTAATCATCAAAATAATACTAATCATCAAAATAATACTATATCACCAAAATAATACTAATCATCAAAATAATACTAATCATTCAAATAATACTAATCATCAAAATAATACTTAATTACCAAAATAATTACTAATCACCAAAATAATACTAATCATCAAAATAATACTAATCACCAAAATAATACTAATCACCAAAATAATACTAATCATCAAAATAATACTAATCATCAAAATAATACTAATCACCAAAATAATACTAATCATCAAAATAATACTAATCATCAAAATAATACTAATCATCAAAATAATACTAATCATCAAAATAATACTAATCATCAAAATAATACTAATCACCAAAATAATACTAATCATCAAAATAATACTAATCATCAAAACAATACTAATCACCAAAATAATACTAATCATCAAAATAATACTAATCACCAAAATAATACTGATCATCAAAATAAAACTAATCATCAAAATAATACTAATCACCAAAATAATACTAATTATCAAAATAATACTAATCACCAAAATAATACTAATCATCAAAATAATACTAATCATAAAAATAACACTAATCACAAAAATAATACTAATCATCAAAATAATACTAATCACCAAAATAATACTAATCATCAAAATAATACTAATCATCAAAATAATACTAATCACCAAAAAATAATAATCATCAAAATAATACTAATCATCAAAATAATACTAATCATCAAATAATACTAATCATCAAAATAATACTAATCATCAAAATAATACTAATCACCAAAATAATACTAATCATCAAAATAATACTAATCACCAAATAATACTAATCATCAAAATAATACTAATCATCAAAATAATAATAACAAAGATTTAATATGTAAATGATAAATACCATTTTTAGGAGAAACAAAAAAATATTTGGACATTTTCTGGAGAATACATAAAACGGTAATATTTGACATTTTATTGCAAAAATTAATTTAAAATGGGGTTAATAAAAGAAAAATGTCAATAAAATGCATTATTGAAGTAAAAAGTTACAACTCTGTTATATATATTTGTAGAACAGAATGAGTTTATTTTTAACAAAATTTTCATAGTACATTACTTTAACTATTTTTTTTTACATAAAAGTCACCACTTATTAAGGCCCGGAGGCAACTTGAGGATAAGGGTTAATGAGCGTACACTAGTCAATGGGATAACATCGTAGTAATCGTTAATAGTGTACATTTGGCAAATTGAATAACTTAAAGCGACGGTTCATCAAGAATTTCTTTACGTTGGACTTAACCAACCAAGTTATAATCAGCTGGAAAACAAGCAAATGGAAGAAAGTTCCACAGGCATGCATTTCTAAGAAAGGAGCTTTGTTCATGAACTCTACGTTTCCGTTTAGGTATAGATAAAGAGTGGGGAAAATTATTGATAGTGGTTTCAGCTAGACGTGTGTTTTCGTGAAAGTTTGGCGAGGGGGGACCATAGATTGGAGCTCTGACAAACACTTACAATGAAAAAAATGATAAAGATGGGACAGACAAGTACTTTTTTTTTTACATAGGCATCACCACATTATCAAGACCAAGAGGCCACTCAAGGATAAGGGTTAAAGAGTGTACAGTAGAAATTGGACAATATAGTAATCATTAGTAATGAAAATTTGGTAAATTTGATAACTTATATGGAACGGCTCATCAAGAACTTATTTACGTTAGACTTGAACACAACCATATTGTAGTCAGCCGGAAAGCAGGAAAACGGAAGACGATTCCACAGGCGTGCAGTTCTAAGAAAGAAGCTTTGTTCATGGAATCTACGTTTAGGTTTAGGCACAGATAAAGAGTGGGGGGAATTATTGATAGTGTTTACAGCTAGACGAGTGTTTCTTGTGAAAGTTTGGCGAGGGGGGACCATAGATTGAAGCACAGTCGAACACTTTCCATGAAAATAACGATACATCAGAGACAAACTCGCAACATCTCTTCTGTGAGATAGAGGTTGCAAGGAGGAGAAAATGACATCTCCTACGAGGCTACGAAGTCTATTTTGAACTCTATCAAGGCAGGACAAGTCCTTTCTAGCAGCTCCTGCCCAGATGTGGCAACAGTATTCCATCCTTGGGCGTACCTGGCTCTTATATAGATAGAGAATAGCATCAGCAGTGAGATATTTACCGGATCGATAGAAAGATCCCACCATTTTTCCAGCGGCCTTGGCAACAGATTTGATGTACGTGTTCCATTTAAGATCAGGAGTAATGGTGAAGCCCAGAAGCTTGTCAAAACTAATGCTTTTACTACGATGGTAGGTGCTATATTCTCGGTCGAATTGTTTTTTACTGTGCTTGATGACAGCCCAGCGTCAACATTGTTGGACTAATCGTTACCAAATCGTTACCAAATTGAACAAAATATCAGTTATGATACAATTTACAATAAGTTTAATTTTGGGATGTTTAGGACAAAGGTTGATGGTGCATATAAAAGGTGAACGTTACACTTGTTGCGATAACTTCAATCATGTTAATCAATTCTCTACTTGGTCCATATTGTAATCAGTGAAGACATAAAACTTATCTAACATTAACCCAGACTATTGACCTGAAGCTAAAAATGTTTAGTATCTAATAAATGAACCTTATCTATCTCGCCCTCTATTCATTATTAATCGCGTCTAAATGTAAGAATATCTCGATCTTTATTATTATATAAAAGGAGCTCTTTGTGGGAATGAGAGAGAGAGAGTTCTCTATGAATTCGGAAACGTCTGAGTGAGTCGATTTTTTAAAATTTGACACTTGAAGTGTCTGGGAGTGTTCTTACGTAGGTTTTGTACGGAATGCATCGGATAAGTATCGAAAATCAATAATCAAAAGAATCTGATTAAAGCAAGAAGTCCGATTTGGACCAACGTCAACATAGCATCACGAGTGCATTTGACAAGTTTTATCAGCGCACAAGTAGAAAGGTACAGCCAATAAAATCTACTGTAGATTTTTTAAAAGACAGGGGCACTTTCGAAATGTTTCTTTTTTGAACCATGATACTTGACTTTTATAAGTTTAACTTTAATTCAAGTGATTATGTGCTGCTACATTTGATAAAAGCAACAGTTGGTTCTTTTATAACACATGCGCGCGTTCATATGAATGTTTAGAACACAATTGAACCATGATACTTGACTTTCGTATTTTAGACTTAAAGTGAAGCCACGGATAATATTATAAAATCAACAATAGATTTCCTACAATGCAATTCACTGCGGGGAGGCAAGTGAAGCTTCTATCCGGTACACTGAGGGGGGGGATCCTTGACTAGAACAGACAGTCATTCGATTTGATTATAAAAAAATAGGTTCACTAATTTCGATGATAATAAATGTATGGCAGCGCGAAACATTTGTTGATTCTCATTTAATCCGGATAACGTCCGGTCACCCAGATAATTGAGTTATATAAGGAAAAACACATTTTTTATATTCATTAATTTGTTTGTGAAAATATAGTGCCAAATATCGTGTATAGCTTAAGGTGGAAAAATAGACAATATTAAAGGCAGATGTTGAACAGACAGTAATCATGTGTCGTAGCTAAACTCTTTCTCTCTCTCTCTCTCTCTCTCTCTCTCTCTCTTTCACACACACAATATATATATATATATATATACATATACATATATATATATACATATATATATACATGCATATATATATATATATATATATATATATATATATATATATATATATATATATACTAGCAAAAGTACCCGCCGTTGACTGCGTTCAAAAACAGCCTACAGAAAATGGACTCTGATTTATGAAAGTATGATAGGTTATGAAAAGGAATGGTTGTAAAGAGATAGCTTCGAATTTGGGGATATCAAAACCAAAGCAAAATATGATGAAAGTAAAAATAAAATAGATAAACCACATAATTTATTATACCACTATATATACTGAAACACTTCTCACAATATTCTGTGGATCTATATTAAAAAACTTTGTTAAACTTTGTGACATATTTCCATTCTATGGAGGTCAGGTGCGAACGAACAACCCATAATTTTATTATAGCATATTTCTTCAAACTGAAACATAATTATCGAAGTATACTCACGCAGATAGATATGAAAAATCTTTATTAAAGTGTGTGCCTATTTCCATTCTATGGAGGCCAGACGCGAACGCAGACCCCACAATTTTATTATACCATCCCTATTTAAGTTAAAAAAATACTTATCAAAGTATTCTTATGTACATCTAAATCAAAAACACTTGTAAACGTTTTTTTTATTTTTTAAATTTTTTATTTCCATACTTTGTGGACCAGTCGCGAACGCAGACCCCACAATTTTAATGAACCGCCGTTCTGCCAGATCAAACATACCCATTCCTGTGTCTCGATAATCTTCTATCATTATATGTAATCAGTTTTTTAAAATAGTCAACCATATAGGAGCCTATTCGTGACCACACACACACACACACACACACACACACACACACACACACACACACAAAAAAAACACGTTCAGCTTTATATATATATTTATATATATATTCAGCTTTATATATATATATGCATATATATATATATATATATATATATATGAGGAATTCGGTAAAGAATTGAATATTCACTAACAAGCATAGTGTATAGTGTGTTTGGTGTGCACGTAAATGTGTTCTTTTGTAAACAATATCTCTGCATTTACAAAAATAGAGACAGATAGTGAAAAAGAACTTATTTCGATGTTTACTAAAGATAATTCGACAATGTTTCATCTTACGCAAGGAATAGATAGAATTTTAATATTTGGTCTGCTAATTGGGTAGTTTTATGACACACCAACCTTGTTAGGTCATTCTTTGCCGACACTATAATGGCAGAAAATTAATAACCTTTATTTACGAACTCTCAATTTATTAAGACAGGATACTCAAGCTTTTGTAGTGAAATCTTACGGAAGGAAAAAATACTCCGAAATATCTCTATTAACGAATCACTTACCTAGATAGAAAACGTCCCTTACCTTCGGATAAATATATTCTAATAATAAAAACAAAACCATTGAAACTTCAAAATAGTTTTCTACACTTGACATAACACTTACGCAGGTGCGATCTAGAGTGTCTAATCAGTCATAGTCGACAGGATGCATGGCTATATCTATCTATCTCTCTCTCTCTCTCTATATATATATATATATATATCTATATATATATATGTTGACAAGATTTGATAAAAGATGGTTAATTTATCTTCAAACACCAATATATGTTTACTAGCTTTTAATAAAATTGCGCGTGAATGTTGGTGATATCACACCACCAGTTATTGTGAAAAGCATTAAAATAACTGTGTATTCCGAAGGCAATTGAGCTGATCGAATTCTTCGAATTACATCTCACGTCCCTAAGGAGTGTTTAGGATGTGAGAGGGTATTTTTAACTTTAAACTTTTGTCTACCGATGTAAACGTTCATAGCTTTGTTATCAAGCTTGTTTAATGTAATTTTTTCACGGTTTTGTTAGTGTACAAGGAGTCTTAAATAAGTTTCTACACTTTTATTCATAGTACACACATGATACTTTTCTTCCCTTCAAAGTAATCTTCTTCAGCTCTAATGCACTTGTACCGTTTTAGCAACCTGGAAACCCTCATAGAAGTCCTCTTGTGTGAGTGTGCCACAGTCTTTTGCAGCCTCTAAAGTTTTTCTTGAAGGAATAAACAACAGTCACAGCGATCAAGGTCTCGACTATAGGGATAATGAGGAACTACCTTGATGCCCATCTTGGTCAAATAGTCTGTGACTAGAATGGAGTTGTGGACTGGGGCATTTTCCTAGGGAAAATACCACTGACCTGATTTGAAGAGTACTCGCCTCTTCCGGCGAATCTCTTCCTGAACTCTCTTAAAACATCAACATAGTACTCCTTGTTGACTGTCTGTCCAGTGGAAACCCAGTGCATGTAGATCATGCCCGTGCTGTCAAAATATCTGGTAGAGTCAGCATGCTTCCACTTGGGACTCTGTCTCTGTATCTCTGGGTCATAGCAGTAGATCCAGCTTTCATCGCAGGTCACCAGAGCATCAGGAATCGATTAGCTTGATCATCTTCCTGCTGTCATGACAACCCATTTCCTTCCGATCTTCTCTGAGTACCCTTGGAACTAACTTCCTGCAAATCTTCCGCATCTTCAATACCTCGTGAATAATTGTGTGTACAGTTCCCAAGCTGGCATCAAACTGTGCACTTATTGTCTCTATAGACACACGACGATTCTTATCCATGAAATTCTTTATTTGGCCAATCAACTCCGGTGTTCTGACTTCCTTAATCATCCTTCATGTTCTGACACCTCTAATCATCCTTCACAGACCCCCTGCCTTCTTTGAATCTCTTATGCCACTCAAAAACTGATGCTCGATTCATGCAAGATGGCTCAATAGCAATCTGAAGCATTCCATACGTTTCTGTGACATTTTTTCTAAGTGTTAAACAATTCTATTGCATATCATTTTTCTAACGTGTCCTCACGTCCAGATTGTATTTTTGAAATTCACCAGCTGCGACAGTTAAGCTATCGCAGAGTATATTTCAGTTCCTGCTGTAGCTGTTCATTTAAACCTGACATAAAAATTGTTCAGACATCTCATAAGATGTATAGCAATAACATATAATTTTCAAGAGTCTGCATCAATTTTAAATACCTGGATATTTAAATGCAAAAAAGTCTGAAAACTTATTGAACGCACCTCGTATATGGCCAATACCAGAGTGAGGTTTAGTTTATCCGTAATCCAGCTCTTATTTAGCAATAACAGTACAGTATTATACAGAGTGTACGTATTAAATATTTGAAATAAAGAGTGTTGATCAGTATCTGTTTCAATGGTTTATAACACCACGCATTTCCGAATCTATTTACGCATATAGAATTTGTCGATGTCAATCTTGAAAATCGACAGATTATCCCAAAGCAGGTAATATCCAATATTAATTTGATAGAAAAATTGTAACAATAAGTTAAAAATGTCTTTATTGAATGTAGATGTTTCTTTATATGTAAATGCTATTTATATTTATACATAATCAGTGGAAATCTTTTATTCCTTAAAAATAGATTGAATTACAAAATACATAGTTAAATAATTCAATAATCAATAATAAAGAAATAAGAAATGCACAACAGATAATGGCGGTTGAATTAATTACAATAACCTAGTTCGTTTATATATTATTTCTATAGTATTTAATTATCTATACACGATAGCGTGTGTCTTATTTTCTGTGTCACACTTACATCCGGGTTGTTTAATTATGTACTTCCATTTCTTGTCATAAATAATTTTACCAAAAATTCTTCATGAGTTTTAGTTTCAGTTTCGATTATAGCTGATGGCACTTAAGTCATGTATTTTTTTCTACATAATTTTATCAAGAATTTTTCGTAAGTTTTGGTTTCGATTTCGATTATGGCTGAAAGAAACTCAAGCTTTATATATATATATATATATATATATATATATATATATATATATATACATATTCCATAAGTTTTTATTTCGGTTTCCATTCAAGCTAATGCACCCAAGTCATATGGATATATTTTATTTATTTTTTAATTCACATCTTTATAATATATACAAATCGATAGAACATTAACTCTATAATAATATATACGAAATCTGCAAGAATTAAAGTATCATATTTAAGCGTACTTTACGACCGGGCTTTACCGGGCGTTCATGCTAGCTTAGATAAATATTTTTTAATAAAAAGCTACAATAATATCAGAGCGTCTCCATTTACACTGAAATCTACAGAATGCCAACATCAATATATAATAGTTTTAAAACCTCTAATATTTTATTCGTTTTAATATCATAATATACTTTGAGATTTTGTTTAATTCTTTATATAATTCTTTCATTTTAGTTATTAGTTGATATGTTTCAGCTATTGTTCGACTGATTAGAACTAAAAATCTCTAACATGCCCAATGCTGCTTAGATTTATGCAATTCTGTATAGCTTCATTTGCATATTTGAGTCTTAGTAAAAGCACGATTTAACGAATCTATTATTTCATTTTGGAAATGTGATTCCATTTTACTGCAGATAAATTTTCAATTTTGTATCTTAACAATTTGAAAAATTCGATAAAATTTATTGTATTATTACTTATTTATGGACAATTCATTTCAATTTCTTCACAATGTGTTGATAAAATATTCACTTACAAATGTTCTTCTTTTATTTTTACATTCTCAACACAAAATTGAGGTTACTGTTCTGTAGAAATATCGGGGTTACGCTTCTGACAAAATACCTTTTATTTACTTTGATCGTGTAGTTGATGAGAATTCCTTCTAAACTGCGGTAATTTTTATTTACATTCCAAAAATGTTTCTTTTCCAGTTTTCGTCAATTTCTCCTTTAGAATAGCAAATGGGGAGAACTTGAATGCCTAATAAACATATCTTCGGGGGTGGCGCTTGTCAGGAGAACCTAGCACAAAAATACTTTTCCCTTGAAGTAAACTCCGACCAAATATTCTAAAACATAATACTCTCAGCCAAAAGACGATCTATGTATGTCTAACTTTACGAGGAATGGTGCACCTTTCTCAAGTGATGCTAACTCAAGTAGAAACATACTCCACCAGACTTGATGAATTCTTGTTCTGGAATGCAGTAAAACCAAGTGACCAAAACGAACGCTATACTACAATCTATATAATTATAAAACTCAAATGACCTTGTAACGGGTGTTTTAAGCCAAAATCCGGTTAATAACTTCCGGTTGTACATGCGTACATAACCAAATAATCAACGCGACAATAAAACGTATTGTTTTACTGTGTACGTTTTCAACGTCGCGTTTAAATAATCCAAATAAACAATTGTTCTTTTTTCTGCATTTTTTATACATCGTTCATTTCCGTATTACGTTTAAGTTATTTTAACGCAATTTTCTTACAAATAAATCTACTTTAACCCGTTGACAACCATAACAGTATTTTACAACGGTGATTTACCCACTGTCTTTATTTTTTTTTTAATATTCTCCATTTTTTAATACACCATTCTTAAAACCATTCATCCATTTTCTTCTACACTACCAACATGAATAAATAATACTGAAAATATGTTTTATTTTTAATTTGCGTTACAAATAAATAATCAGCGCGATAATAAAACGTATTGTTTACTGTGTACGTTTACACCGTCCCAATTGTTTTTTTTTCGCGTTTAAATTAAAATATATATTATAATTTAAATTAACTTTAAGCATTATGGTATCTGTTCAATGCATATTTACCTATCCGTACGGCAAACCACTTATAATTCAATGGTTGTTAGTATTATTTAAAAAATAAACAATTATGGATAGAACGACTCATAGAAATCTATCTATATTCTTTTTTCATTTAAATATACTTTCCCAGAAATGTTTCTGTTATGTCACAAAAACTATTTTCTTTACGTCACAAGTGTCACGCTCATACATTAATTCCATAGCTAATATAATATACTGACTCAACGGGTTACGGGTAGTCTAGTATGTTATAATATACTATAACATATTAAAATGGTCAATTAGGGAGATGAAAATTATGCTCTCAACAATTGCAATTAAAATGTTCTGAAACTAGAATCACTCCCATGACTCACATAAAATTTTCATAACGAATCACATACCGACTAAAACAAGGATTTAACTTCATAAATCGAACTAATACGCTGCTATTATATTATTGTGACCGAAAATGTTGCGTTTCGGTCACAACTTCGAAAATACAATCATTTAATTTATTTTTAAAGTTACATATCACCCTTGTTGCGAACAAATCAGCTCATTCAAATTAAATTGCTTTCATTTGAGTAGCAATCAATCAATCAATCAATCAATCAATCAATCAATCTATCCATCTATCTATCTATCTATTATATATATATATATATATATATATATATATATATATATATATATATATATATATATATACTAGCAAGGATACACGCACTTCGCGCGAGACTTTATTGTACACTCAAGTACCCGTTTCATGGGCATCCTTTCAGTAAGTAGATGTTATATAGCAACTAAAATTTTAGACTACATCTTGAAGTGACTGAAATCCAACCATGAACTTTAAAGCAAATAGGTTATATCAATAAATAGGTTATATCAATAAATAGATTATATCAATAAATATGTTATATCAATAAATAGGTTATATCAATAAATAGATTATATCAATAAATAGGTTATATCAATAAATAGGTTATATCAATAAATAGGTTATATCAATAAATAGAATATATCAGTAAATAGGTTATATCAATAAATAGATTATATCAATAAATAGGTTATATCAATAAATAGGTTATACCAATAAATAGATTATATCAATAAATATGTTATATCAATAAATAGGTTATATCAATAAATAGGTTATATCAATAAATAGAATATATCAGTAAATAGGTTATATTAATAAATAGGTTATATCAATAAATAGATTATATCAATAAATAGATTATATCAATAAATAGGTTATATCAATAAATAGGTTATATCAATAAATAGGTTATATCAATAAATAGAATATATCAGTAAATAGGTTATATTAATAAATAGGTTATATCAATAAATAGATTATATCAATAAATAGATTACATCAATAAATAGGTTATATCAATAAATAGAATATATCAGTAAATAGGTTATATTAATAAATAGGTTATATCAATAAATAGATTATATCAATAAATAGGTTATATCAATAAATATGTTATATCAATAAATAGGTTATATCAATAAATAGGTTATATTAATAAATAGGTTATATCAATAAATAGGTTATATTAATAAATAGGTTATATCAATAAATAGATTATATCAATAAATAGGTTATATCAATAAATATGTTATATCAATAAATAGGTTATATCAATAAATAGGTTATATTAATAAATAGGTTATATCAATAAATAGGTTATATTAATAAATAGGTTATATCAATAAATAGATTATATCAATAAATAGATTATATCAATAAATAGGTTATATTAATAAATAGGTTATATCAATAAATAGATTATATCAATAAATAGGTTATATCAATAAATATGTTATATTAATAAATATGTTATATCAATAAATAGATTATATCAATAAATAGGTTATATCAATAAATAGGTTATATTAATAAATAGGTTATATCAATAAATAGATTATATCAATAAATATGTTATATCAATAAATAGGTTATATCAATAAATAGATTATATCAAAGCTGACACAGATATTATTACACATACAAATGGAAACAATTACAAAGAAACAAAATGGTTAACATTTGTTTAGTATCACAAACACTTTTTTTTATCAAAGATTAAGGTTAATTTATAATATCACATAGTACATTTAATTTATAATATCACATAGTACATTTAATTTATAATATCACATAGTACATTTAATTTATAAAATCACATAGTACATGTAATTTATAATATCACATAGTACATTTAATTTATAATATCACATAGTACATTTAATTTATAATATCACATAGTATATTTAATTTATAAAATCACATAGTACATTTAATTTATAATATCACATAGTACATTTAATTTATAATATCACATAGTGCATTTAATTTATAATATCACATAGTACATGTAATTTATAATATCACATAGTACATTTAATTTATAATATCACATAGTACATTTAATTTATAATATCACATAGTACATTTAATTTATAATATCACATAGTATATTTAATTTATAAAATCACATAGTACATTTAATTTATAATATCACATAGTACATTTTTCATGGAAGTAAATTTGAACTCATTGCTTAAATTTTATCTTACACATTCAATACTTAAAACTTACTACAATCAAGATCATCATTTTTTCATCATATCATTTTCTACAACTTTTCATTGATGAGTCTCATGGTAAACTATATTTTTGCTGAGCCAGAATGTAGTGGTTTTCTGAACTCTCTGTCCGACTGATGGAGACGTAGAACATACCGTGACTGAAACATTCTGGTGTCAGGTCTATGCCAATGGATTTAAATGTCTGACCTTGACTTTTATTGGTGCTCATTGCAAAACACACCTTCACAGGAAACTAGAAGTTCCAAGTCAGATAGAACTAAAGGGATCCTTGGCAGTAGGACCGCTTCGCCTTTGTAGAGACGACAAGAAATGGTGGCCTCAAGTACATCAGTGTGCAATCTGGTGAGAACATATCTGGTTCCGTTAGTTGTTTTTGGCGGTTCCAAGGATCGAAGATTCATGATTGGGGATCCAATTTTGAAATTTAAAATATGAAGAGACATTCCAGATAGTTCCAAAGACTTTAAAAGCTCCACAGGGTAGTGAGCAGCTTCAACTTCATTAGTAGCCGAATCAACTGACGTGTATCCTTTGAGTCCTCTGGAAATTCATACATTATTCAATTGTTCAAGCGATTTACATTGCTGTTTAATGACAAAATAATAGCCCTCTTATCAAGCCACTCCAGTGATTCTCCGTTGTTTTGCAGGTCCGAGTAAACTTTGTCTTTCAGCTTTTCTAACTACCGACACATTTACCAAGCTCGGTCGGAATCTTAATTGTGTCAGTTGGAGAAATGATTGGAAACTCACCATTACCAATTAGGAGAAGCAGTTTGAGAAGTCGGCTACGGCCCTGTTTCCAGAGATAGTCAGTCTCTTCATTATAACGTGTCTCCAAAAATAGGACTGCTTAAAACTTGCATAGATAATGTTTGCCCTTATATCATTTTAAACCACTGTGAAGATTTGACGGAAATCACCGCAAAATGAGTTTTGAATGTCACCCTTGGATTCTTTTTTCTTGTGATGTCTTGCAGTGTTCGGTCAATTGCTTTATAAGTACTCTTGTGTGTCATTGGGGCTTCGTCTACAATGATTGCTGAGGCTGAGGTACCAGTAATTTTGCAAACTGGCTGGTTCACTCAGTGAGTATCCAAGGGTACTTTAAAAGTGCTGCGAAGAGTGCGGCCACCTTGAAGTAGAGTGGCAGCAATGCCACTGGATGCTGTTGCAAGCACAATCTTTCCTACGGATCTAATTTTTTCAAGGATCAAATTGATTACAAAAGTCTTGCCCGTGTAATTTGGAGCATCAAGAAACATTTTTTGTTCATCTCACCTTGTGTTTTTTCTTCAAATAGGCAAAGAGTTTTGTTGTAGATGTACTCATTAAAATTTGTTTCTGGATTTTTAACTTTTTGCCTGTCTCTGTGATGAATGTCTTCAGAAATGACATCACGAAAACTCCTCTGCACGCTGCTTTGTATGTTTTCAAAAATTTGACCATTGAAATCTTCCAACGAAGTTGGACACGCAACCTCATTGAGCAACAGATGTAAGAAATAACACTCCCCTTGCTTTTGGACTAATCGTGTAGATTCTTCCAATGCATGGTGCCTTCCATACATCATCATTTTCAGCTCCTTCAACTTGTTCCCCACGCATTATTGTGTTTCATTTCTTTTTGATTTGTTTTAGGGACTTCTACATATTTGATCCCCCTTGCAAAGTCATCTTCATGGCAGAGTTCAAAAAATGCTGTCAAAGTTGTGGCAGGGGATCGACCATGACCTTGTTCCAGAGCGGTATCAGCTGAGAACATGACACGTTGCTCATTTTCAAGATGAACAGAAAGCTGTACAATTGGAGAGAAATGTTCATGAAAGGGGAGGGGGGCAATATCCCCCAGGTTGCCTCTGAACTGCTGACATACCTTGCATTCTGGAATTATTTGATCTCATCTACAATTTGTCTTTGTACTTTGCCTTGTTGGTTAGCTGCTCCATCAGTTCTTTGTAGCTCAATCACTGCTTGGTCACATCATTTGTTCATGTATTTAAGGACTTATTTGATGCTTTGGATCGAGCTGCAAATTTCTACAGTAATGTGCGCCTTGAATTGCTGAAGGAGGATTCTGTTGTAGGTTTGTGATTTCCTGATGAACATACCGACCATTTCTCCTCATGATTATTGTACGAGTCTGGCATCCATCTTCTGGTTTTCTTCACCTGGACTTGGGATAAGAGTCTTGGCCTTGCTTGATAAACTGTAGAAATTCTTTAGGGTATTTTTGGAGCATTTGTTGTCGATCATACATGGGTGAACTTGGATTTGATGGTCCATAAGGTCCATGCATAATAGGTGTCACCACTTTTACATGAAGGTCAAGGTCTTCCTCTTTGTCTGAGAGAACTTTGTCCTCTAGGGCCTGCCAGGTGAAAATGTGTACATGCAGCAGTCCTCTCTTTTGGTATTCAATGCTGTACAGGAAAGCCCTCAACCTGCCAAACCCCCCTTTTTTTAAAAAATAAATTCCATTAGTTTTTTAACTTCTAAATACTTTGGCAATAATATATGGACGATCCTGAGGTTCTTTTCATGGAAGACAATTTTCTGTAATTTCCGTCCACTTTGGATTTGTCGTAAAAGTGATGAGGTCGGCTCGGCCCATTCACCGAACATAAGCATCACTTTAGCACTCAAACATGTATCGACGGCCTCTGTGTAAGTTGCCGGAAGTACCACTCGTTGACCAATCTGTTCTAGATTCCCATCCTCCACAAGAATCGAATCCCTCAAGTTGCCATAATTATCAGCTCTCAATGTATGTTGCTTCTGCCTCAGAAATTGTAAACGTTCGTTTTAATCTTGCAGTACACACCTATCAGGCATTGTTGAAACAACCTTCGGTACTGGAGAAAATAGTTTCCAGGCCGAGTCAGCAAATGGTAGGAATAAAACTGCTGTTGGGAAACTTTTCGCCCATTGAATGCCTTCAAGTAGATGTCATAAGATATATAACAAAAGGGGTACATTAAAGGGTGCATTAAAATATCATATGGATGATGTAATTCGGAGATTCTTTTCAATTTCCCCCTCCCTTCCTCAAAGGTTTTTGATAATGCCTGAAAGTACGAATACTATATTATAATTATTAGAAACAAAAGCGGATAAAATAATGCCTGTTTTATTATAACCATATATAATACAATTGTAAGCAGACCATATCTTAAAAAGAGTAATATTTGTTCTGCTACTACACTTCTGTTGAGAATTCTCTTTGGAAAGCTGGATTTTGCTCACATTAAAAACCGACCTTGTGTCTAACTAACTTTGCTCTCCTGGGGATGCAAGTAAATGAGAATGTTTATGAAGAATTTGTGTAAAAAATATAATAAAGTAAATCACATTTTTGCATGTGCATTATTTAACATCAAATAGTTTATTTTTGCTTCAAACCTATGTTAACCATTTGCTCTACAGAACGAAAACTTTAAATTTCTTTAATAAATATATCGTTTTAAAAAGGAAATAAACGGATCATAGCTACAACAACAACAACAACAACAACAACAACAAAGTTTCCTAAAAATTAAAATAATTGAAAATAAATTTAAGAAAATTACGTCCGGTTTTAAACCCCAAATAATAAAAATAAAAATAAAGATAATAAATCAGCTTTAAATAACATTTCTAAATTAAAATAAATCTAACATTTAATAACGCTGAGCTTATTGTAACTCTCAGAGTTAAAATTTAAAAAAATTACTTCCGGATTTCAAACAATTAAACCTTAAGAGTTATTCCTCTTGGAAGTATTAGCTTAAAGGGAAATAATTCTCATAGTTTAAACGCAACTGTGTTATTAATGTAATATGCAAATGGATATCGAATTCGTTTGTAAAATACTATACATAGACATCACGCATAAAATTGAATGTGTTTGAAATGATAACTAATGATATGTACACACACACACAAACACACACACACACACACACACACACACACACACACACACACATATATATATATATATATATATATATATATATATACTAGCAGGGTGATTCGACGATGGCCGGTAGTGAATGATAATAAACGATATTTTTATTGTCATTGAAATCGGTGAAATCGCCCACTTTTCAATCAAATCGATTGATTGCCTGCTTTAGTTGGGTACCCATTGCGTTGCACCAGAAGGAAACTTCACGTGTCTTTCCGCTGTGAATTAGTTCACAGTACATTGTAGTCTATATTGCACTGTAGGGAACTTACTGTTGATTTTATAAAATTATTTTTATATATAATTGCTTTCAAATGCAAAAGTCATTTATCATACTTCAGTTGTGCTCAAAACAGAAACATTCATTAACGTTCAAAACGCACCCCTATATCATATATCAAAGAACCTATTGTTGATTGTATATGTCGGGCCTTTCAGCTTGTGTAATAATAAAACTTCTCAAGTGCACGTGTGATGTTAAAATGAGTAACTGTGGTCGAAATCGCTTGTTCATCGTTGCATTGTTTCGTCGGATTATTTCGATTATCGATTATCGGTACTTATGGAAGACTTTCCGACAGAAAACCTATTTAAGAAATACTGCCAATCGCAGACAGTATCTCTCTGTGAAATTGCATAAAAATCAGCTGACTAGTTTTCTAGTCCATAGGGAAATGATGCACACACAGAGAAACAATGTTTTTTTTATATATATATATATACTAGTGAAGATAAACAAACATATACATGTATGTACATGCATATTATTAGTTATCATTAAAAAACGAAATAATTCGCACTTATGGTTTTTATTCAATTTATGATGTACGTCTTACATGTGTTTCCTTGAACAGTGAAAGAATAGCAGTTAATCAGTGACAATTGTATGTTCTTCATAAAACTGTTTAAAAGTTGTTTTTTTACGTGAAATAAAAGAACACGTGGTTATATGGAAATTTCGATAAAATAAAAGGTGATTTTTAAAGTTTGCACAAACATAAATTTAACAAAAAAAAACAGTTACTAATTAGTCTTTTCACTTCCTTCAGAATAGTAATAATTAAATTCAAAACACATGAAAGACCCACTTTACATCTTCATAGTATATATATATATATATATATATATATATATATATATATATATATGTAAAGCGGGTCTTCCATACGTTTTGAATTTAATTATATAACAATAAAGGACACAATATATCCCCCCCCACATATATATATATAAATATATATATATATATATATATATATCCATACACGCACACACATATGTGTGTGAGTGTGTGTGCCTTATGTATGTGTGTGTGCGTGTGTGTGTGTGATTTGGTGCTTTGCTGCTTTTCCTCAATTTAAAAGTTATTAATGCAATAAAATACAGTTTTCCATCAGCAGAGTCCACCAAATTATTGCAAACGTATAGATCAAAATGAAATACCATGGTTCAATTGCAATGGTTACGAAAGTAAAAAAAAAACTATAATCTTTACTTATATATTGTTATTGTCTCTATGTCTTTTGTTACATAGGAGTCACCACTTATTAAGGCTCGGAGGCCACTCGAGCATAAGGGCTAATGAGTGTACCCTAGTCAATGAGACAATATCGTAGTAATAGTAAGTACTCGACATTTAGTAAATTGGATTACTTAAGGAGACAGCTCATCAAGAACTTGTTTACGTTGGACTTGAAGGCGACCAAATTGTAGTCAGCTGGAAAGCAGGCAAACATCTGTGTCTGTATGTGTGGGTTCGTTTCCTATGGAACGACTGAGCCTTTTTTTTTAGAATTTAGCACAAATGTACTTTATGTTTGTAAGTGTTCTTAGATAGGTTTTGTATTCGTATGCCTCCGATAAGTATCAAAAGTCCATAATCGAAAAATTCTATTAATAAAAGAACAACGATGCCCTTATACAGTCTTAAATCTCAAGTGCATTTGAGAATTTTTATCACCACACAAAGAAAGGGACTGCTGTATAAAATCAACAATACGTTCTTTGATAAGACGGGAGCGCGTTCGAAATATATGCTTTTTTTTAAAAACATAATTGAGACATGAAATTAATTTTTGCATCTTTAACTCAAGCCATTGTATAAAATAATTTTACATAATCAACAGCAGGTTCTCTACAGTGCAATTTAGACTACAATGTTTTGTGGACTAAGTCACTACGTGAAGCTTGTTCCCGGTGCACCACGGTGAGTCCCTAATTAGAGCAGGCAATTAATTGATTTGATTGAAAAAGTTCGACGTCAATAAAGTATTGGCAGTGAGGAACGTTCGTTGATCATCATTCAATCGTCGAGTTTCTCTACTAATTAATTATATGTCAATCTTCAAAACGCTAGGAGGAATTTGTGAGAAAACATACAAATGGAGAGAATCTACCAGCTTTTTGATTCTAAATAGTTCGTTTATATTCAGTAATTCTCTGATTGTCTTGTGATATAAATATTGCTGTATTTTGGCTTGTTTAATCTAATGATTATGAAAATTGGTCAGTGACGTCATGAATTACTGATTCGTTTTATGCTGTTTGATGACATGTTTGAACATGTTTAGAAATACTAGTTTGATTTATGTTTTTTTGACTTGTCTCATATTGCATATAGTTATATGGACGAATTTTAATCGCAGAATTCGTCCAGGATAACAGATGGAGTTGTAGAGTTTGTTTCCTTACTACAACGTTCAACATTTCCATTTTTTTTATGACAGATTTCTATCAAATCTGAAAAAATTAGCAAATAACCTTGTTTTAATTAATTTTGTTTATGCGCGGAATTTTAATTTAGTTCACTCTGTACGCTTATTGTAAATTCGTCACCAGGTGTTTATTTTCTTATGGTTGAAGACCTCAACCGTTATAAACAGTTCGTACACACGCATAAATTCACACGTACACACACATACATTCACACATACATTCACACACATACATTCACACACGTACTGGAATGTTTGTGATCGATTTATATACTCATGTAGACAAATAACGCCCCCGCCCGACTATTTAAAATAATGTTTGTTTTTATCTTTATAAATCATTTCCTGATGGTAAAATAGGCCAAGATATATTTTAATTCGTGCAGATTGCGTTTGTATTATTACAGAACTAATTCTCTATTAAATAATATCTAGTAGCGTTTTCAAATAATTTTTTAAATGAATAGGTTGCCATCAGCTAGAAACGAAGCCAGAACATTTAGCGCTCCAGCCGCGTTGCCTACCGATGGAGGCATTAAGAGACAGAAAAGACTTAATATTAAACGATTGAAAAAAAAAAATTGATTTTTGGCATGCACAGACGACTTTGTATTTCAACTTGCCTATATATTTATCCATTCAAACAAAGGTTTTAATCGTTAGTGCATCATTACTATTTTCTGTTAATCTCAGGGTTATGTTGCAAGTAGTTTAAGAGTTTATCGGTTCAATATTTACACACAGACACACAGACAGATACAAATACATCTACTGTTATATTTATTTAAATACGAATCAATGTATTATAAAAATCGCATATATGTTTAATATAGACGGAAACGTGTCTTCTCATCTGTTTTGTTCACTGTTATGTCCATCTGTTTTTTTCATCTGTTATGTTTGTTGGGGATGGTATGTACATCGTGTGTCAAATTTGTGTATTTTTGCAGTCCTGAATTATTTATTAATACGCCTGGGTTCCCCCTTACACTAAACTACCTTATATCATTAATGTCTTTGTGTGGAGGCAAGTTTGTTTGATATTTTTAGCTGTTTCTTTCCGTACAATTTGTGTTAAAACATTGACAATGTTTACATTCAGCGAATAAATATTTACAGGATTAAGCATGGGAAAAATAAGAAGACGTAACCCTATATCCGCAAGATGAAATCTATTCTTAAAATAAGAAGAGTATTTTATATCTTTGTTGCTGTAATAAATGATGATGATGATGATGATTGTTTCCCTAAAGCTTGTTTTTTAATATTCTTCCTATATTTCTATACACAAACTACATGCAAAATATATGCATTACATCTGGGATTAAGGTTTGAAATAATGGTTTAAATTAGTTGTACTTATAATTAACTCCCATTATCTCAATCTATATTAATTCAGCTTTTCTCTAATATGTCTTTATATTTCTTGGGCCATTTATAGAAAGAGTGACTCATTTATATGCTTTTGTGCACACGACAAACATCTTTATAAATTATGTAGCAAAATAATAAGGCGAATTTAATTCTATAACAAAGAAATAATAATTTCCGCTTAATATATATATATATATATATATATATATATATATATATATATATATATATATATATATAGTATATTGGTTACTGATACAAACATTTTGGGCTACATATGTGCATACATATTTCAGCTACGATTTATTCATAGACTAAGAGGATTCCTGTCAATGTCCTGAAAAACCTACACTTGAATAAGGTCGTAGATAAAATATCTATGCACATATGTAGCCACAAATGATTGTATCAATGGAAATTATATTAACATGCAGCTTTATCATTTGGTTGGTTGGTTGTTTTTGTTTTACGGCATATCAACCCTTTTCGGGTTATTTAATGCCGAATCCAAAGATTTTGAAGAATTTTTTTTTTTAATAGAACATATTTGTTGTTTTCAAGTCGGTATCTATTTAACCCATAGTTGGGACCCTAACAGGTACTACCACTCCGGGTCAGAGTGGACCTGGGAGCAATGGTAATTAAAGAGTGGCTCCACACTCCCCAAAGCCCACAAGCTGGGGCCTCACCACTAGATATAGTTTAAGGTCATATCCAGGACCCCCATTGAGGGACTTTACCCTCTGCAGGGGGGCAGTCGGCGTATTCTAATGCCCCACCGACAGGGCCGAGCTTTATCATTATACAAATATAAACATTGTGGTTTAATTGATTAAAATTACAATTTACAACCCTAAACAATACATAATCACATAGTATTCGTAATATTACGGAAGTATAAATTATGTAGAATATCTGCATGAATATAATAACACGTGATAGTTAACTAAAGATGATCATCCCATGAAACCGAAAAAACTAATAGGGAATTGATTAACATGAAAGTTTAAAAGAATATGCAAATTAGCTAGATCTTTTGCAGATTAATGCAATTCCACGGCTCATATATAACAAACTTGTATTTTCTTTATAAATAAATAGTAAAACAAAGGGTTTTTAATATTAAAATCAATATGCAAAAAAATCAAATTTATAGGTGTATATATATATAAATATATATATATATATATAGAGAGAGAGAGAGAGAGAGAGAGAGTAGAAGAGTCTTAGAGTGGATGAAACGCGGAATATTCAGTGTAGCTTAATACCCATATATATTTTTTATAACTATATATATATATATATATATATATATATATATATATATATATATATATATATAAAATTAAAAAATAGAATATATATATATATATATATATATATATATATATATATATATATGGCATGGAGAAAATAATGAAAACTTCAAAAATTTTTAGACAAATGTAGTTTAATATGAGGAGGATCCTATTTGGTTGCAATTCTTCTTCTTCAGCATATGTAGTGATGAATGTAAAAGTTATTGACTCCTTTCTTTTCTAAAATGTCCCATAAATATCCATATTAAATCCAGAGGTTTTAGGAGCCAGAACAGTCGTTTAACATCACTAGACTCTTCCCTGCGTCTTTCAGCATCAATTTAAGCTTTGTCAGTTATCATCTTAAAATAATGCGTTTCCTTCGAGAAACCGAATGAATTCAATCAACTAAAATAATGTTAAAATAGTTTTAATTTCATTCCCCAAACACAAACCCATATTATCACATATGCTTTACAGTTAGAATGAAACAGTTCGGGTCAAATGATTCTTTTGGCTGTCTCCATGCGTCTATTCGGCCGGTATTCGAAATTAAGATAAGACTAGTTTGTGAAAATCACATTCTGCCACTGCCCCCACTTCGTTTTGAATTGTTGGCCAATTCTTATTGAGTGTTTATCACTGTGTCAAATTCTGTCTCATGAACGATTCCTAGAACGCTCATCTCCTCCAACAATTAACAATGGAAACACCACGTTTAGAAAGCTCCGTATCATTAATAAAATCGTTAAGTGTGTGTGTGTGTGTGTGTGTGTGTGTGTGTGCGCACACACACACACACACACGCGTGCGCGTGTATGTGTCATGTGGCCGTAACTTTGTTACTTATGTCCATTATTTGCTAAAAATGTAAAATGAAACAATATTTAAAAAATTATACTTAAAACATAATTTAATTACAAAATTAAATCTACCAGAGTGCATGTCGGTTTCTTCGTAAACAAGTCAGATATTTTATCTTTTTATTATTAGATGAAAAAATAATAAATTTCTTTGTGACTATTTGAAATTTGATAGGGATTCCAAAGCGTTTAAACCGTGAAAAGTCGTTTCTGGCTTAAAAATCCTCATCTCTTTTTGTTTTGAAAGTTGAATTTACAATGATTTCATGTATAAACATCAAAACCACATTTCCTTATATTAGTTATAGTTTTATAACAATTTGTGATTCAAGTAATAATTTAATAGCCGAAAATACCCTAATAATTAAATGTTACTTTCAAAATCTCCGTAAATGAAAAGCAATGACATCATAAAAAGTACAACAACCAAAGTAAAAGATCCCAAGATCTATAATATTACCTGTGTGCGTGTGTGTGTGTGTGTGTGTGTGTGTGTGTGTTACTCTATATGTATATACACATATAATCTAAATGAAATGAGTCGAAATTCTTTTTCGCTAATCTTGTCTATCGTAACATTGAAATGGCTGATGACTTCTATGGTACAACATAATAGTTTGAAAAATCATTTATGTAATGATCTGGAAACAGCCAGAAACACCTTTAGTTTTCTTTATTTGAATATTTGATTGATAAACACAGCAATGAGTTTTGCCTTCTCATATTTTCTTATATATTCGCATAAGTTTCATCGATAGTAAAACGTCTGCTATCTCTGCGATGTTAAAAACAGATACTACACTTTGACTAACCAAAACAACAAGGGACAATAAACAATGATTTTTCATCAGGGACATTTTTAATGAATGAAAAAAAGATTTAATCTAGTATTGTATTATTTGTTAAGGAGTTGTATGAATTCTATTGTCATAAAACTGTCCCCCGCACAGGGATTACCTCCTCATGTTTTGAATGAGTAGGAAAAGTCTTACATCCTCCTTTGGGAAAGGGGGCAATGTAATATCTATTCTTCGAGGGTTATCTTTTTCAATTTTGGAGAGGGGGATGCGGGTAGTCTACTATCTGTTCTGTGTCATGGTATCGTCCTTCTACTCATCAACTCAGCTCTTTTCAGGGGGAGGGGAGAAGACTAGTTTTCATGCGTTATAATATGAGCGTCCCAGTAATTACCTCCTTCTGTCGAAGTGTATTATATGATCGTTTACCAACATATCATCATATCATCCTCACAGACTTACAGGAATATGCTTTCTCCGGTCGAATACATTTGCTAATATATATATATATATATATATATATATATATATATATATATATATATATATATATATATATATATACAACATATTCCTGTAAGTCTGTGAGGATGATATGATGGTAAACGAACATATACTACACTTTGACAGAAGGAGGTAATGACTGGGATGCTCATATATATATATATATATATATATATATATATATATATATATATATATATATACTGATATTTACTTTTTTATAAAAAATATATATTTGGAAATAAATATATGAAAAATATTACTTAAACAACTTTCTAAGTATAAAATTCAGAATGTCTAATTAATGCAAGCAATTCATATTCAAATTATAAGGTCGCACTGCTATTGGCTTTATCAATCAATATGGATAAATAAGATGTCACAGTTTTACGAATCAATCACACAAGGAAGCGAACTGATTATTGTGAACCCAATCATAATTACAAAAGTGTCAGCAGTTTTTCTGATTTTACGAATGTTCATTGCATGAAAAATTAATGTATTGTACTTGTTTACTTGCCTCCCCATGAGGACAGAGTTAGATACAATGTTGGATTTTAATGTGGGAAAATGCAACTACCCCTGAGAGGAACACTCTGGATCGGTACAAAAATAAACATTGCCTTCTATCTAAAAAACGTTCTTTCTTTCATCGAGGATAGAAAATGTTAAGTGTAGTATCAGAATAGATACTTGACATTTTCTCGCCAAACGAAAAACTAAGCGCAGAGAGTTTGTGTACTGTTTATGAAGTTCTCTATTCTCATTTTTTATTTCTACCATTTATTGAGAATCAGCTGAATTGGTTGAAAAAACATAAACAATTAGAACTTATAGAGATAAAGAACGTCAAGGAACGGATATGTTTCCATTGTATAATGAGGAATTTATTTTTAACACTGTGGTATAAATTCTCATCCTTCATGATAGATGTTTCACCTAGTGTATAAATAAAGGAATCTTACGTGTTAATCAGGAGAAATGCGTAAATTGTTTGTAATGTATGACACACGTTTGTCCGACAATGTTAAAAAGGAGTTGCGGGGGGACCAAAAACAATGAAACAGTGTAGACGCATATTTAAAAGAAATCGTGGAACTTGCGTTTTTAGGAAAACTTTAGAAAACGGAAATCGAAAATTGCAAGCTTGTTAATCGCATTTCTTGCGTAAACAAATGCAAAGAATCCTTCGGTGAAAAAAGTTATCCTCATCGTTTGGTTGTTTTTGTTTTTGCTAAAGAACACGACAGTGTGAACCCTCCAAATGCAATTACTTATTGCTAATAGAGAGTTTGGCTTTTCTCTTCTTTCCTTTTTTTATTACGAAGCATGAACAGAATTAAAATAGAATCGCTTACCGTTTTATTCGTTTCCTCGTCGTACCAACGCCGGGAGTTACAAGAAGAAAACGTTTTTAAAGTAGATTGGTTTCTCAGCCTCAAGGACACTGGTTCCACCGTCCGAGTAGGACGTTGCTCAGCGCGCACAAGCGGTGGTTAATTGTGAAGAAGAGGAATAAGAAAATAAAAAAGAAGAAAAGAAGAAGATGAAGAAAGAGAAAAAGAAAAGAATAAGAACGAAAAGAACAAAAAAGGATAAAGAGAGGTAGACGCTTAGCTAAACGAACGAAGAAAAAAATGCAAAACCAAAATACAGCTCTACAGAGTCACATGGAAATATTTAACTCCGTTTATTGGCGCACTGTAAACGGAAAGATACGTTCATGTCAGAGTACTTGATTATCTACTACTACATACGCATAGTGTTTTAGTGTTTGAAAGAATCCTCTCCCTCTCTTTTTCATTATCTCTATATTTCTCTTACCTCCTTCCCTTTCTCGCTTTCTATCTCTTTCTATTCATCCCAACTCTTCAAACTCTTTCGTTCTTTCTTTGTTTCTCTCATCTTTAAAACTTTTCGCCTTTTCTAACTGTTCTGTGTTTATCTGTTTTTTTTTTTTTTTTTTTTTTTACTATTTCCCATTTCCTTTATTTCTCTCTTTTATTTCGAACCAGTTTTTATTTCTTTTTTACCTCGTTTTATTGATTCTTCTATTTCCTTGATCGTTATTTTCATTATTAACCATTCGTTCGTTGTCTCTTTCTGTTTATTACTCTCTATAATTCGTTCGTCATTTATTTGTGACATTTTTCCCTTCGAATTAAATGTAACCTCTTCTTTTTTCTTTCTCTCTAGTTTAATATATTTCTTTCTTTCTGTCTTTCTCTCGAGTTCATTATTCCTTTCTCTCTAGTTTAATATTTAATTCCTTTCTTTCCCTATAGTTTAATATAACCACTTTTTTCTTTCTTTCTTTCTATCTATCTTTCTTTCTTTCTTTCTTCTCTCTAGTTTAATATATTCCATTTTTCTTTTTGTCTGTCTTTCTTTCTTTATATCTAGTTAAATATCACCCCCTTTTTCGTTCTTCCTTGTTTAATATATTTCATTTTTTCTTTCTTTCTAGTTTAATATATTTTATTCTTTCTTTCTTTTTTTCTAGTTGTATATATTTAATTTTTTGGCTTTGAAACAATTGCTTTTCTTTCTTTATTTTAATACGTTAGTTTTCCCTTGATTTTCTTTGTTTCATAATCAATTTTTCTTTTTTTGTTTGTTTGACTTTTTTGTGCTTTTTTTCTCTTTATTTCTTCTTATTTTTCTTCGCATACCGTCTCAGCCTTTTCCTTCTCTTTCTTTGCTTATTTTATCTTTAAATATAATTATTTCTTTTATCTTTAAATATAATTATTTCTTTTATCTTTGAATATAATTATTTATTTGACTTTTAACCGCCCTTTCTTTTTCTCTCTTCATCAATAATACTTCTATCTTTTATTTGTATTAGTTTCGAACAGTTTTTCTTCATTAAATATCTATACTTTCTTTCTTTAAATATCTATACTTTCTTCATTAAATATCTATACTTTCTTCGTTTAAATATCTATACTTTCTTCGTTTAAATATCTATACTTTCTTCGTTTAAATATCTATACTAAATCAGCTGTATTGAAATTATTTATAGATCCTATTCATAACTAAGTAACTTATATACCAATCTCTCTCTTCTTAATCTAATTAGATTTTTCATATTCCTCTCTCTCTCTCTCTCTCTCTATATATATATATATATATATATATATATATATATGTGTGTGTGTGTGTGTATGTGTGTATGTGTGTGTGTGTGTGTGCGTGTTCGCCAGCAGGGGGTGGGTGGCATGATTGAATGATAATCAACGACTGTTCCACACCTTCTATACTTTTATTGTCATTGAAATCAGCGCAATCTTTTTTTTTTTCAATCAAATCGGTGCACGGAGAAAAAAGTTTCATATGACTTCCCACAGTGACTTAATCCAAAATACATTGTAGTCTACATTGCACTCTAGAGAACCTTATGTTGATATTACGAAATTATGTTTGAATTAAGGTTTAAAATAAAAAAAAATGAATATGATGGTTCAGTTGTGCTTTAAGCAGAAACATTTATTTCGAACATGTCCCTGTTTTATGAAAGAACTTATTGTTGATTTTATACACTGGTGCTAAGCACCAGTATATAAAATCAACAGTAACTTGTATGTTGATAAAACTTCTCAACTGTACTCGAGATGTTAAGCTGTATCAGTGTGTTAACTTTGGTCAAAATTGGTCTGTTCCTTCTTTAATCGGTATTTTTGATAATCGTTTTTCGATTGTTATCAGGCACATTTCGATACAAAACTTAGCTAAGAACACTCTCAGACACATAAAGTACATTTGTGCGATATTTAAAAAAAAAACGGCCTAACCATAAGAAACAACCCACACACGTACAGACACACAAAGTGCTTTTTATATATAAGTACAAATATATCATATATATATATATATATATATATATATATACATAATTTATTTTTAAAATATAATTATCCACCGACACGTATATATATATATATATATATATATATATATATATATATATATATATATACCTGGTCTCTCTCTCTCTCTCTCTCTCTCTCTCTCTCTCTCTCTATCTATCTATCTCTCTCTGCATATACATATATATATATATGTATGTATTGTATGCATATATATATATATATATATATATATATATATATATATATATATATATATATATACTTTACAAAGAATCTTTCGCTTTTTGTTTTTACTTAATCTACTGATTTACTTCTACCTGTTTCATTTATTTTCTCTATCGCCTCGCCTTTTGTTCTTTCATTTCAATCAATCATTCGTTTCTTTTTATTTTTAATTAATTATGTTCTTAATTCTTTCATTTCCGTTCAATTTTACTTTTTATTCATTTTAGTTTTCATATTTTCACGCATTTCTTTTTGCCTACATGCTGACATCTCATTCTTTTCTTAATATTTTCATTACACAAATGTTTATTTCACTCTTTTTCCGTCTTTCTCTCTTACCCCCTCTCTCTTTCTTTCTTTCTTTCTCTCTCTCTCTCTCTTAACCACACTCTTTTTCTCTTTCAATTTGATTTCATTTACTTATTACTTTTTTTTCAATTTTCTTTCTTTTTACTTTCTATCCATTTCTTTATTTTATGTTCTTTCTTTCCTTACTTTTTGTTTTTCTTGTAACTTTTATCGCTGTTTTTCTTCGTTTCCTTTTTTTTTTGCTTTATTTCTTTCTTTTAATCTTTTACCCTTTCTTTTTTCGTTGTTTCACTTTTTCAATTCCACCTAACATTTTTCACGTATGCCACACGAAAAGCAACATCTTCCCCTCCTCAACATCAGCTTCACTCACAAGTGGCATCATCGAAGCCTCATTCCTCTGAGCTTTCTAGGTACCGGCAAAAATGGTGAAATAAAGATAGGGGACCTAGTCTTGAAAGCCGATTGATCATAATTTTTTGTAGGTTGCCGACTATTTTGTTTATTATATTTGAAAGATTAAAGACTAAAGTTAATATCCTAAAGTTAAAAAAAAATATTCTGCACACGTGAAAAATAAGTCATGAAAAATGTTTTCACGGCTAGCTAAATAATTCAGCTAACTTTAAAGATAAATAAATTCATTGTAAAAATCCTTTGAAAGATAAACATTAGTTTTCTGCGTTTATTTCAAAGATAATTAGTAAATTAAAGTCCTAAGATATTGAATTTAATAAAAAATACCTTGTTTGTAAATAAAATTAGCTTAATTAGCCACCAAAAGCGAGAGATTCTCGCTTCGTTCAATCGAAAGAAAACAAAGTTCTCCTCACATGGATTATACGGAAGTCCACAATTTCAGACAATCGAAAGGCTGTCTAAAAATGACATCAGGTAGTTAAAGGGAGGTAGAGGGTGCTGGTTTTCTTTTTTTTTTTCTCCAGTTGTGCAACCGTACATTCCTATCGCGAACGTTTGTCTAATTTTTACCATTTTTTAATTTAATTATTTTTCTGTTTCTGCTTTTAAACTAAAAAAGGTTTTATTTTTCAAGATTATATAAAAATTATGTTACGCCGAAAGTTTCACATTGACGTAAACAAGGAAAATATTAAAATCGTACATATAAAAATTATACAAAACCTCTAATTAAAAAAAAAGTGGAAATATTTTTTGTAATTATAATTATGGTGAATGAAAATATTAAATAAACAATGCTTAATTCAATGATAATATTGGTAGTTCGAGAAATAAAGTTTTCTTGGAGTTATATCGAATTTATTAATACGGAGTTTGGGGGCTTTTTTCGTAATGCCCTTGTAAAAATTTATTTGTTTTTATTGTTACAATTCACGATGCTTTATTTTCATAAAAAAAGCAAAAAAAAAATGCATGCATTGTTTTTTACTACTGAAAATCATAACTTTAGTAAAGGTATTCATGGTTTAAACAAAATAATACATTTCCACTAAGATTTCAGTAAAAGTAATGTATTCATTATATTCCGTAATCATCATTCGATAAATAGTGAAATTTTCATTAAAATTAATTAATTTCCTAATTTTTGGTGAATTTTTAAGTAAAGGGGGGGGGTCAAAATGTGCATACATTTTGAGCATCGGCATTTATTTTGCACGTACCTAGAGCTTTCTCTATCGCTATGTTCCTCTTTTTCTTTCTCCTTCTAAAAGATAGTTCCTCTGCTTACACTAAACATGCCTCGTCCTTTCGCAAGTAAATAACGAATATCGCAAGATGAAAAATTAGACTGTTGAAGTAAAGAAAACCAGAATGAAAAAAGTTAGGCAACTCGAGAGTGGGTGGAGGGAAAGTGAGTTTGTCGGTGAAATCAGGGTGAGAAGGTGAAAAAAAGCAAACATTTTTCCTTCTTCATCTTGGCGACGAAACTGGCTGCGTGCCGTCTTCAGTTAAGAAAACAGACTCAGGTACACGTACGCACTATATATATATATATATATATATATATATATATATATATATATATATATATATATATAGAGAGAGAGAGAGAGAGAGAGAGAGATAGATAGAGTCGTTCCAAAAGTAATGCCTCCTAATTTTTTATTTCGCCCAAATACATCAGAGGGTGTTTCAAATTTCATTGGTATAATGATTGAACTTATGCATTCATAGCCTAAATGTTTTATATCTCTGTTGCAGATATTGACAGTGAGACCTGTCATAAACATGCGTTAGAAACAGCGATGCGTTGAATTCCTGAAAAAAGTGCATTAAAAATTGTGGTGACTATGTAGAAAAATAAATCCTAGAGCACACA